>NC_056749.1:515357826-515622826 GCF_019279795.1 Protopterus annectens
GAGTAATATTTTTGCCTGGTGTCTTTAGAGAGCCATGGGGCTGGTCTTTACCTAGTTCTGATAGTGCACTTTGGTGCATGTTGGTCAAGGATATTTAAGAATTTAGAGTTAAAGTGTTTGACAGCCTCCAAGTGAGAGGGTTTTTAGGGGAGACCAATCACAAGAGCTAAGTTCAGTCTTGAATAGCCTTTGGTTAAAATGTTTGTTTGACCGTATATTCCTATATGAGGCATGGTGAGAGATATCAATCTTTTGCCTGATTATGTAGGTCAAAGAGTGGTCACTGACATCATCAGTGAAGATACCTACTTTATAAGGTTGGTGGTAGTTATTAATAAGATTCCAATCTAAGGTGCTCTCTTTTTTGGTTGGTTTGTTAATTCTAGTTGGGGAAGTGATGGTCTGAGAGAAGCTATGAAGGTTAATATCAGAAGTAGGATGGCCAGTATTAATGCACTTCCAGTCAATATTGAAATCACCTAGGATTATAGTTTCTTGCGGGAAGGTTAATGATACCCAACTAAGAATATCTTCTAGTGTACATATATTGTTTCCAGAAGGTAGGTAGATGCAGAACATGTATATGGATTTACTAGAATTTAGTTGTACTTTGGAAATAAGAACTTCTGCATTACTGTCTTTAGGTGGGTTATAAGGTAAAGAGGTGACTTGTAATCTATCCTTGAAAAGAATTGCTACTTCCCCTCCCTTTCTCTTTGTACGGTCTAGTCGCAATATACTGTATCCTAGTGGGAGGATTTCATTATCCTGGGTTCCTGGTTTTAGCCACGTGTTGTGGCAGTTTTCTTCTTTTACAATTCAATAAATTGGATTTTACATCTGTGAACTCATCCTTCTTCAGCAATCTGCATTCATAGAAAATGTGTATTGGTCGTTTTCTCAGGTACTTTACCATTGGCAAATAGCTCTGTGGTGTTCCATTCACTGCAACTGGTATTTGATTGATTTGTGGTTTTTACCAGGCGCACTCCATTTTTTCTGGTCACCTGAAAAAATAGTTACAAACAGATTTAATTGCCAGGTGTAAGATAGCACATACTTTCTTGCTTCCACTTTTGAAAAGGTACAGGTTTAGGAGGCAGTGTGATGATGCAGTTGGAAACTTGGAATGGTCCTTAGTCTTCAGGCAGGAAGTTTCTGTATTTTACTACAGCATAAGCAAGTTGGATAGCTAGGTACTACTGGGAAAGAAAGAAAAAAGATGTAAAGAAGTAAAAAAAAAAAAAAGTAGTACAGGCAAAGTACTTTGAGCAATAAATTCCACATAAAAACAATCCTTCAATAATAAGTGTGTGTGTGTGTGTGTATATATATATATATATATATATATATATACATATATATATATATATATATATATATACACACACACACACACACACACACATGGGTTCCCTTCAGAAGCTGAAAATACTGAAATCTCGAATTTCAGTATTTCGAGCTCAAAAAGCTGAATCCACATAATAGCAAAAGTTTAGAAGCGCAAAATTTAAAACCTTGAATACCGGAGATTTTGAATTTCACGCTTCTAAACTTCTGCTGTGGTCAGGTATACAGTTAGGTGTGTGTGTGTTTGTGTGTGTGTGTTTGTTAAGGGGTTTGGGTAGGGGCTGTGGTGTCAGTGTGTTTTGTTGCTGTGATGTGTGTGTGTAAGGAGAATGTAGCTTGTGTGGTGGTGTTTTGTGTGTGTTTGTATGTAGTGCTACCTCGGAGTGAGAATATTTAAGTGGGGGTGTGTGCAGGGCTGCTTGCCCCCCTGCTTTCATGTAGTAGAGTGATTGTGTGTGTGTTTGTGTGGAGGATGGTTTGTGTTTGTAGTAAAACCGTGAAATTCAAAACCTGCAGTATTCATGGTTTTGAAGTTCGCGTTTTTTAGTTTTCATTGTTATTTAGATTCTACACAGTGCAAGTACTTCACTTCAGTGAAATGAGATTCAGTGAATGAGTTTTCAGTAATTTGATCTTTCAGCGATTTGGTCAGGGTGAAATGAACTTCAGTGAAATAAAGTAGACCCGCGCGTGTGTGTGTGTGTGTGTGTGTGTGTGTGTGTGTGTGTGTGTATACATATATATATATATATATATACACAAATATTTATATGTATATGCATACACACATACAGTATCTTCATATCCACCAAGTCATTTTCTCAACAGACTTCATAAACATTTAACTTTACTCTTGTGTAAAACAACATATTTCTTGATTCTAGATTGTCTTTTTTCGTCACAACTTTCTATCTGTAAAGTTTCAAGGCATACAATCATTTATATAATTACTAGTATTACAGAGATCAAACAAATACTGTCATAACTATGCCTTTAATGTCTTTTCATTTTTTTCTGGAGATGAAAGCTATATGCATCTTTTAAACTTACTGGCTATAGTGTTACTAACATGTCCCATAGACTCAAGTACACTTTACACCATAAATTACTTCAAATTTAACTTGCCTTTACTTTGATTACAGCTACTGCTCTCTCTCTTCTGCAAGATGAGGTTATTTGAACCTCTCTCCGTAAAGTCTTAAGTCAGTGCAGCAACAACCACTGTCATTAGACTGCACTAAGATACTGTTGTGTAAACCTAAAAGCTATGCCTTCCCCAGGCACTCCTCTCCTTTAGCTATACCCTGCTATTAGACTGTCATGTAGACCTCAAAACTATTCCCCCAGTCACTCTTGCCCTTTAAATGTACCCTGGTATGAGGCTTTCATGTAAACCTCAAACCTATACCACTCCCAGTCACTCTTATTGTTTAGAGGCACCTTACTCCTACTTAAAACCATTACATCTCATGCTATTTCATGTAGTCCTCTACTTGGAGTATCACACACTATTATATTTATATTTTCCACCTGATGGGCCGCCATACCTTCTTTAGAAGCTCCACACTTCCATTCACTTTCTGACCAATAGCAATCTCAATAATATGCTCTTTATTATTAAAACAACCCTCTTATACAAATTAAAAAAAAATCTCTGTAGGGGACAAGAACAGCCTACATCTTCTGCTAGTATGCTAATTTAAAAAAATGTCCTTTCCATTTTCTCTATGACCTGTACATAGTTGGTACTTTTAGTTTATATTACTTTTCATCCAGTCAGCATCTTATATTTAACTTCTTTACCTTGGCAGCACATCCATTAAACCTCATATTACAATAACCAACAAGGGATGAGAAAATACAAGCACTTCTTCATCCATACAGCTCCCCCTTTTATTTCTATCATTGTATCCCCTTCAATTTGTAATGCAGAAAGAACATAACCATACAAGCCCACTCTCAGTATACACTAATACATATACTGAAGTAACCTCCAGGGAAGAGCAGCCAATGGGGGCCGTGAAACCTCTGAAACAAACTATATTTTTATTCTTCTTCTTTATTAAGCTTACCTTCCTTATTTGGTTTTTAGTGTTAACTTATTGCTTTTTTGAGTCACGTCCATCCCTTGCTTATATTCCATCTCTTCATCCAGCTTTCATCTTACATGTTTCAACCACTTTTAATTTTAATTTATAATTTTCCTGAATTTTTTTCTGAAACCAACAACAGATCAATTCTCTAAGCAAAGTGAACCTTCCTATTCATAGTATAATATTCTACCAGTTCAGCGTGCATTTAAATATTTAAATGTCATTTTTCCACCCTTGTATTTCATATAACTTGCAGTATCAGTGTCTTTTCAGATGGTTTACCATTCTGACTCACTACTTGATAATAGAGTGTTTTACCTAGTATCTTAATATGTTTTTAATTTTTTTTTTCACAGAATCATTCCAAATATATTGTTGCCCTTTGAAATTGATAGAGTATTTTACATTTCTCAGGACTTGCACTGTTAAATTTCTCATTGGATAAAAAGAAAAAAAATGTGTTTAGAATACTTGTGATAATAATATAACATTAGCACAAAAATCATAATCTTAGAACCAAAAAGTATTTTAAATCCAGGAACAACTTACAACTAATTAAGCATTTCTATAACCAAATGAACAGATCAAATCTTTCTTTCTTTGATGAATTTATTTTGTGATTATCAGTTCAAATATCATAAATTGTGTAACTGGCTTACACATTTAAAAGACTCCATTCAAATAAACATTCAAGAACTTAACAGATACTCTAAATATGATTCAAAATGTTATTTATTATTTATTTAACATTTGTTTACCAGGAAAGTCTGACTTGAAACAAAGCCAATTTTCAGCGGAGGCCTGGGGAGAAATGCTCTATATGCATGTCTTTGTAATATAATCTGTAATATCAATGAAAATATGTAATATCAATCAATAAAAATTATCTTCAGATTGTTTTGTCTTTCTACTCATTCCTTCCTGATACATAATGAATTTTCACCATAAACTCAGTATATCATCTTATACTTTCATATTGCTAATCATTTAATAGGCCGCTGAACTTCATTTAAACCTTCTTCATGCTTAAATTCTTGAACTAGTACAAAACAATAAATAAATAACCTTTGATGCTACCATAACTATGATGAACATATAAATTTTAAAGCAGAAAAAAGAATAAATATTTTAAGTCATGAAAGATTTGAAACATATTCTGAATTGTACTTTTATGCAGCATTGTTTGTGACAAGGTTTCATACTTTAATACATATAAGAAACTGCTACTTAGCCAGTATAACAAATTAGCAATCTTTTTTCACCCTCCAACAGTGCATTTTACCAACATTTTACTGACTAGTACATTAGTAACATAAGCACATTGTTATCCAGTGTACAATTTCAGATAACATTTTCTTGAAGTTCACAGGTGCTTGAGAAAAAATATTTCTAATGTAACACTTGCACATAATTCTTAGCTTCAGCAAGTATGAAAATCTTTCACGTAATACAATGTGAACAAAATGTTTTTATATCACATGGTAATAGCATCCTATTTTTCACAAAGGTAGAGAGATGTCACTTAACTCATTTCTCTTAAACTAAAGACTCCTTTCACTCCTATAGTACATCGAGCTAATCACTCAAGACTTGTACATTAATGACATATATACATTGATATTCAGTATACATTTCAGGTAGAACTTTCCACTCTGTCTGTGCACAGACTCGCATGCATTTATAACTACCCAGTGGCTTTCATATATGGTCTCTCCTTCCATTCATCCTCCACTTCTTCAACAAGATTAATATGTCTCATTTGAACTATTTCTTTGTCTTTCTGTTCTGTTTGCAATTGTACCGGTCTTACAAGCAATTCTTATCATGCAATTGCTTCCTCTGGAGTTTAAATTTCAACACTTTCACATCTCAGAATACATTCGAAACAACAGGGAATAAATAACAGTTTAAATTTCTATTTTCTCCATTTGCATTTTTATTGTGTCCTTGAATCTTAGTGGGTTCAGTGTTAGTTCAGAATAATTGTGCTTCACAAATACATGCTCTTTTGCAATCAACAGCTTTCTGACTGGTTGCAACAATTTCCATAATAAATGTTCTTTCTGATAAAAAGTCAACATTCGGTCAGTATGAGTTTCCCACATTTGAGTTCTGAAGGTAAATATTTCACCAGTATTATGTACGTTTATTTTATGAACTGAGTCTACTCTGACATTTTATTTTCCAAGTATTCCATCAAACATTTGCCCTCTTCTCTTTCTGTAATTCCATACTGCCTTGAATTTCATTCCCTGCCTAGCCATTTACTTCATTTAAATACTGCCTTATCTGTTAAGCTTGCTTTACCATTTCAGCTGCTTCATCTCAAACCTCACACATCTGCTGAGTCAAAGGCTCTAGGGCTACAATTAGTTTGGAAGAACTCCTCTGCTTCCATTGTTCCCACAGCAATTCACCTCAGACACACTTCAACTATTCCAGACAAGCTCCAAAGCTCTATGTGTGTGTGGTTTTCAAACTATTTTTGACCTCAACCACATTTAACTTCAGCATTTTGACTTCTCAAAAGTTGCATTTCATATAGCATTACTGTCACCCTTGTGAGTCTCTCAACTGTGATTCCTTTTTCATAATCCATTTCCTCCATCTTTTTCTGAAAGACAATGCCTTTACAATACTGTATGCCCAAAGGCAGGTTGAGATTTATTAACGTATTTCACATTTCACTGGTTTTAGTATCTCCCAAAATGATTGATTTAAGGAGGCAACAAACTTCGACTAGCAGTACTGCAAACGCATCCTTGCAAAACTGTTCTGATTTTACATCCCATTAGTCAAGTGCTGTATAGCTAGGTTAACTAGTGCTACCAACAGTCCCCCAAAACTGTCACCCCCTCAACTTAATGGCAATGAACAAAAGAGAAGAAAAAAAAAGGTTTTCTTAAGTTTAGGACAAAAAGAAGGGACTTCTATTTATGGAATTTCCTTGCTACTATAGTGGACAACTCACAAAACAACTAAATACTCATTTACAAAACTTGTCACTTGCACCTTCTTAAATGAATCCTGATACTGCAATAGTGCCCAGTTGGTAACTGTCCCTTAATAGCTTGCACCTAGGACAACTACCCCCTTTGTCCTTCACTACTGTAGTTATGGTACTGCACATATAGGTAAGTACTCACAGAACTGTAAGCAATCCATCCAGGAAAGTGAAAAACACGAGAGGAGATGTTGCGTATAGTGGGGAACATAACATTATCACGCTGTTATGACTTTGTTGGTACTCAACTGTTTTTTGGTTCAATTATATGCGGAACATGAAACAAGTGAAGGTCAGAGCCAAATGTTAGTAGTGTAATGTTCATTTACACTGATTGCAACAACATTCAGAAGTTTTCAGTTAGCATTGGAGTAAAGACGATGCTTACTAAAAAAAAAAAAAGGAAAAATGATTTAATCTTATTCTTTAATTAAGTAACCTTAGTGCACACTTAAAAAATTATGCCCAAGTCACTGGTAATGTTCACCAAGGAATATTTTACACTAGTGAGAAACAAATTAAATCATTTGGTTTTGATTAAAGGGGTCCTGAAGTAAAGAGTTGATCTTAATGATACTGTATTAGGACCTAACAGACCATAAGACCTTCACTTACTGGCAAAACAGGCATGTCTCTCCATCTGTGAAAAATGACATTACAGTGAAGCAAACTCTGAAAACATTAAAAGAGAGATTTTTTTTTCATAAAAGAAATATAGAAATTGTTATTAATTCCTATTTATTCCTTTTTCACTGCCAAAGGAAGATTGCTTCTAAATTCAAAACAGATTAGATCAAATTTTATGATATTGTAGTGTACAAGTGAAATAGCAGACTTTTATTTTTTCAAACCCATTCATCGAAGAGCAGCTTGATGTAATATTCAGCACTGAAACCTTTCCAAGCTAATTAGCCGCTAGGTCTGATACAATTATTTTACTGTCTTGAATGACTTGGCCGTAACGATCTGAAGCTACAGAACCAGTTTTGCATGCACATGAGGCTGGAGCAGCACTAGAAATGCTCTACTGCTCACACAGTACAGTGTGGGCATGATCCCCTTCTCTGGTTTTGATTCTCTTCATTTTAACTTATCCTCCCTCCTCTTCATCACACTGGTGCTCTTGCTTTGCACCCGAACATCGCTTAGTGGTTCTGTATAATCATTTCTACGTTGCCTAGTAAAATGGACTTTAGTCCCAGTAGGCTTAAATAATTAACATAGTTTAGCAGGTAGACAGATTCTGGAATTTTATGCCTAAGATTTCTAGCCAAATGTGCAAAGTGACATTTGGACTCAGCTCAACAAAACTGAACAAATAAACAAATGCTGCACCTGAGAGACAACTGAACTTTAATTAGATGCAATTTGAATAAAATGCAGAGGATTTAATATTGAAAAGTCATTAGGATATGTATGCTAGCTGTGGTACAGAATGTTACACTGATTGCCATAGACTGAACAAGTCATGCATATTAAAGACATCAACGAGACAGCTCAAATCCTATGGCAGAAGTACAAAACTAAGTAAAGGTCTGGAGAAAAGAGGTCATTTTAGTGGCAGCTAAAACAAAACAATGATTTTGTGTCATCTGGCTTAAGGGGAGTGGACCACATGGGTGATATTATGACATGGTAAAGAAACGGAAGGTGACTCGAATATTGTAGTGCAACAGTAATCACTGTAAACATATACACATATGGACATGCACTCATACATACATGCACACATGCACTTATACAAAGATACATATCTGCATCCCTAGATCCAGTTAATGCAACCATGCAGAAAGTGCATGCTGGTATCACAATGTTTTTATCCCTGACACAGCAGCATAGACAGACAGATTGCATCTTTACTGTGGGCTGATTACAGTGAGAAATTTTATTTTGTGGAAATGTCTATCATCTTATAAAGTACATGCCTGTAATGTTTATTATGCCTGGTCGAAATTCTTCATTTAGGGTGATGAGGTGCGAGTCCTATTGATGTGGTTAGGTGGTTACAGCTACTGCCGCGCAGTTACAGGGTCTCATATTCAAGCTTGACTTCTTTTTAAAGTCTTTGTGGAGTTTGACTGTTTGTGTCTGTGATTCTCTAGGTACTCTTTTTTTCTGCCTGCTAAATTGTACTGAATGACTGCTACAGTCCACCAACATTAATATTACATTTGGTGTTACCCCTGTTGCCACAGTCACAAATGAAAATGGTCTATACTGTGTCACTTTTTTATTCAGTAAATAATTATCAATTAAAGAATGTCATCAATGTCTCTCAGTGACTCTGGTATTACTGTATCTTCATATAACAGCACAACTGATAATTCTGCATGCTATGTGACCACAGCTATACTATATGTTGACCTGGCCTAAGATGAAAGCTTAGATAATTAGTATACCATGCCAAGCGTTGACCTACTGGCAACATACCCACAATCAGTTTAGAATTGTCATGACGTACAGTTTGAAAACTTAAAAACAAACATGAATTATGTCCATTATAATCAATACAGAGGCACAAATGTACAATAAGCAGATGTATATTTTGAGTTTCAGTATGCTTTCTTGTGTCATCATCATCAATACGTTTTCTTATATGTTTTCTGTAAATGTTATTCCTTACCTGCAAGCCACTGGAAGAGAATGCCACAGCCACATAAAAGTGTCTGAGCAATAATGGTACATGAGAACATCATATTAGTGCATTCTGTGCTATCTGCCCCCTTCTATATTGACATATACCTACTACAACAACAGAGTGGGCTAGGATCAAAACTACCAGGGTGATAACTATGGTCAGGTCTTATACTGCAGTTAACACTAGTTTAACCATGGCTGAACCTGCAAAACAAAGAGCTTTGTGCAGAAAAAAGTAGAACATGCAAAGACAGATGATGCTGCATTTTAACTTCCACAGACTTCAGTGCATTACTCACTTAATCCATTAATAAGTTAAAAAAATTAAGGGTAAGGAAAAGGGCTTTTTTTGGTTCAAATTTATTGATAATGCATAGCAAGGCAAAATAAATAACATTATATAATTCTGCAGCAATACCACTGCTTCAAGCACAAGACCAAAACACATTTAAGTAAAAATTGTGAAGAGATGAAAATATGTCCTCTAACTACTATGTTGTTATATGTTATATTAGTCATTTGATAGCAGCATTACACAGTGACAAGATGGGATTATATTAGAACAACTGGCCTTCACTCTGTCTCTGGTAAATTATCTTAGCAGGTTAAGTGCATCTGTTTAAAAACATTCAGCATCAAAAAAAAAAAAAACTTCTTGTCTGCAGTCACAAAGCTGCTTCCATACCTTACACAGCTGAAGACTTTCCGTGCTGTGGCACACAAAACAGGCAATTAACTGGGGTTGAAGTCTGCACTCAAGAAGCTGTCTCTTACAAACTGTCACGCAGAAGTACCTTCTCCAAACACCATACATTTTAATGTGACGTTTATTTTATGCTTAGCCCCTCTAAGCATTGCCCTGAACCATATTAACTCTTGCTGTCTCCATACTTATATGGCTTCAAGCTGCTGGCATTACTCTACCATGCACGAATAAATAAAGTGTGTTCAATATAATGGTTGTAAGGGAGAAAATGTAGCATGAAAAATAAAATTATTAACCAGCTGTGCATGAGATTCTTCAGTTCAGTTATCAGTGTGCCTTCTCTGCTGCTCACATGTCCTCCCTGCATTTGTCTTTTTTTCTAGGTGCCCCATTCACACACCTCCCAAACAGATGCAGAAGGTTAACTGCCGTTCTTACATTCTTTGTAAGTGTGAATGTGAAGTGTGAGTTTGCGTGGTCTATAACAGACTGGTGCCCTGTCCAGAATGGGCTTCAATGCCTTGTGCCAAATGGCAGAAAGAATAGGCTTTGTTATCCCTATGACCATATTACATAGGTTATCAGAAAGTGGACGACTCGCTATAGTTCTAAAAAAAAATGTTAGTCTGGCTGATTAATCATGTCAGTGTAATATTCTGTAGCATAATTGCCCTGTTATTGTGCTGCAAATTATTCAATGTTCTTCCTCTGCTGAAGTAAAACCTCCTTAAAATAACTGCTCAAATATTAATATTTACAAAATTTGATCATACGAAGATAATAAATGCATCTGCTGTGTACTGGAGCAGGATTTAGCATATTTTGAGCAATGAAACCAATGCCCTTTTCACAAGTTTGGATTTTCTTAAAATAAAACTGCACAGGCATGTATGCTTGTTTTCAAGGGTAATAAAATAATACTTATTTAAATAATTTCCTCAAAGTCCCACAATACAGATACACATTAATTAAAGCAACTTAAATGCACATTAAAAAAAGGAAAAGATGCTTATCCATTAATTGTATTAGCTCTCTGTAAGTTGTTTTCAATGTATGTTTAATTATTCTCTAGGTAAAATTAGGTTTTGGGGACCATTTGAAGTGACTACCTTGCCAGTCTTTATTTATTTTTGTTTTATTCATGCTTCCATTGCTGATATGTCCAGTGTGCTGCAGCTCATTTTTAGTAGCGGGATGTGGAGTAAAATTCTAGAATATACTAGCCTCTCAGCAGTGTAAACATTAACTCTAGTTGGTGTGGACACTTTGAATAATGTTATGACAATCTGACTTTGTGTAAATGGGGAAAAGGGGGTTGATGATGGTGCAATGGCAATACAGTAGAGTCTCCTTTAACCGGAACTCAAGCAAATAGCAATTTTGATTGGCTTGTATGCCGGTATATGAGCCAATCAAAAATCACAAAGCATCTCTCAAGCAACCAGAAACTACACTTGTCTGGCATTTACCAATCCCATGGGTGCCGGTTAAGTGAAATTTTACTGTATATTTATTGATAATGCCTTACTCATTTCTCAGGTTCATATGTGTATACTAGGGCTAACAACCACCAGGAGCTTAATATGCTTAGCCAAGCATCCTAATTGCATCCCACAAATTTATGTGCCTTAGACATTATTTTAAAGAATTTATGCAAACTAGGGCAAGATTTATAAGTTCTCTGTCCATTAGAGAGACAGGTGCTAGACCTGGAGTACAGTTCTGATTTCCCATCCAGTGGTGCAGGTTACTCTCAGAGTGAGGGAAGAGCTCTGCTTTACACGAATGGGAGGCCTGTTCCAGAGAAGGGGAATTCTCTGAGACAGATAACTGTTCCTCTAATAAATTCTATTTATATTTCAGTCAGTGTTTAAATCCCTGGATTGAGCAATTATGATGGTATTTGTTTTGTGGATATGCAACAGATCTATCAGAGTGGGATCCCTGGATACCTTGTTTGCCAGACAAAGTTCATCTCTTGGCAATCTGTAGGAAACAGAATATGGAGATAGGGCTCTAAGGTGATCTGTACAGGACATACTATTTATGCCCTGTATTCTTTTTATGAGGAACCTCTGTAGACATTCCAGTTGTTGCATATGCCTAGTCAGGTACAGTTTACATTTAAAATTTTGAGGGAAGATTCAGCAACCATGGGAAGTCGAATTATGAATGGCTGACCCATGTTGCCAAACTTTCAGTTGTGCAAGTCCCAGTTCAGCAAATGCACAGTACATCCGCACAGATGCAGTCGATCTTTTAACTAGAGATCGCTGTACAGTGAGGATCGGGAATTTTACCCTTTCCCCACTGTAGTGCGAGCTCAGAGTTGGAATATATAATGTGCAGGGGGGCTTGCCCCCATGCAAAATCATCATGCCACATGGTGTGCAGTGTCAGACTGCACACCATGGATGTTGAGAAAGGTCGAATTTGCAATAGTAAGTGTATTTGTGACATTCTGACCTTCTCGACTTTGTATGTTCAATGTTTTGGTCGACATTTAAGGTGCGTCTATCATTTGAGTGTTGACTATATGATAGTAAACCTCAGGTATATATATTGAAGGGGTGTTGTATTCAATGATGGGCCTGACAAAGGCCAAATACAGTGGAATGATGAATTCCTTGGACCTAGATGCCATGACTTTGCTTTTAGGTTGAGCAACATAGAATGACTCCCTTACTACCTTAGATACATGTTGGCTGAAAGCCTGCTATCTACATATGTACACAAACCCCTGACTACTGGTTCTGTTCTTGGGAGTGTGTTATTCATAAGGTAATTTCCTAGACTGGCTGACTTCTGAAAGGGTATTATTATGCATTTCTTGGCATTGAGTTTTAAGCAATGAAAGGTCAGGAAAGACCAATATATGTTAGAGGTTTAAGTACACCGATCAGGTCAAGATGAAACTTTTAGCATATATTGATAGCGATAAGTAACCATTTTCCCTAAAACCAGTGCAGAAATTCAAAAAATGCACTCTCTTTGAAATCTCTGAACATACCAGTATAGACCCTTTAACATACAGGTTCACCAGCACTTTAGTTCTCAGGAATATTCACCTGGTACAGTCTAAATTAATCCCAGTAAGAACCTCCTGACAGAACCCACAGGCCCCTAAGGTTAACAATGCAGCCTGTACCAAGTAGCAACAGAATCAGCTGAGCAAATCAATAATCAGGTACTCTGATTTGTGTTTCTCAAGAAAATAAGATTCAGTTTACATTACAATAAATCTGATAATATTAACCTTGACTTTGAAGTGTAATTTCTGTCTTTGCCAGAAATTTTATTATAAGTTTTGAATATACAGTGGACATAAAAAGTGTACACACCCCTGTTAAAATGCCAGGTCTTTGTGATATAAAAAAAATGAGACAACAATAAATAATTTCAAAACTTTTCCCACCTTTAATGTGACCTATAACCTGTACAATTCAATTGAAAAACAAACCTGTTGGGGAAAAATATAAAAAATAAGCTAGTTGCATAGGTGTGCACTTTTTATTTTCATTTTTTTCAAATGATTTTAGGACCATTTCACTGGCTATGCATGGCTAATCTTTCAAAGTGGCCTTGAACCTATTTCTGAACTCGTAGATTAAAACGTGGGAAACTTGGATTTAAATTAGCTCTGTAAAAGGTGGTGGTGTAAGTGAAATCGTCATTAGGATAGAGAACTGACAAGATGTGTGCGATTAGCTGCATGTATGGGAATGATCCTCAAATACCATTCAAAACAGAATCACAGCAACTAAAACAGGTACAGGTCTCCTAAAGCAGCATGAAAAGACTGACTTGGATATGTAGAGGAGGAGGAGGAGGTTATTTAAATGCATACAAGCCCTGCTGTGCCAAATCAGCATAGTGATGCAGGTGAAACACCAGCCATCAAATAGTGCTGACAATCATAATGATCTATAGGTGACCAGGCTGTAATACAAGAGTGATGAAGAATGCAGAATAGTGGGATGCATGGAATGGGGAATCAGTTGTAGAATAATGGGACACATGATTTGGACTCAATATAAGAATAGTGGGGACGCATGGGAGATCAGTATGAGAATGTGGGGATCACATGGGTTTGGTGATCTATGTGAGAATGGTGAGATGCATGGGGTGAGAAATCAGAATGGGAATGATGGTACACATGGGAATATGCAGGAGAATGGAGGCACGCAAGAGAGGATGTGAAGAAGAATGGAGGCACGCAAGAGAGGATGTGAAGAAGAATGGAGGCACACAAGAGAGGATGCGAAGAAGAATGGAGGCACACAAGAGAGGATGTGAAGAAGAATGGAGGCATGCAAGAGAGGATGTGAAGAAGAATGGAGGCACGCAAGAGAGGATGTGAAGAAGAATGGAGGCACGCAAGAGAGGATGTGAAGAAGAATGGAGGCACACAAGAGAGGCTGTGAAGAAGAATGGAAGCACGCAAGAGAGGATGTGAAGAAGAATGGAAGCACACAAAAGAGGATGTGAAGAAGAATGGAGGCACGCAAGAGAGGATGTGAAAAAGAATGGAAGCACACAAGAGAGGATGTGAAGAAGAATGGAGGCACACGAGAGGATGTGAAGAAGAATGGAAGCCCAGAAGAGAGGATGTGAAGAATGGAGGCACGCAAGAGAGGATTGAAGACGAATGGAGGCATGCAAGAGAGGATGTGAAGAAGAATGGAAGCACACAAGAGAGGATGTGAAGAAGAATGGAAGCACGCAAGAGAGGATGTGAAGAAGAATGGAAGCACACAAGAGAGGATGTGAAGAAGAATGGAGGCACGCAAGAGAGGATGTGAAAAAGAATGGAAGCACACAAGAGAGGATGTGAAGAAGAATGGAGGCACACAAGAGAGGATGTGAAGAAAAATGGAAGCCCACAAGAGAGGATGTGAAGAAGAATGGAGGCACGCAAGAGAGGATGTGAAGAAGAATGGAGGCACGCAAGAGAGGATGTGAAGAAGAATGGAGGCACACAAGAGGATGTGAAGAAGAATGGAAGCCCACAAGAGAGGATGTGAAGAAGAATGGAGGCATGCAAGAGAGGATGTGAAGAAGAATGGAGGCACGCAAGAGAGGATGTGAAGAAGAATGGAGGCACACAAGAGAGGATGTGAAGAAGAATGGAGGCACACGAGAGGATGTGAAGAAGAATGGAGGCACACGAGAGGATTGAAGAAGAATGGAGGCACACGAGAGGATGTGAAGAAGAATAGAGGCACACAAGAGAGGATGTGAAGAAGAATGGTGAGACACAGGGGGATGTGTATGAGAATGGCTGGATTCATGGGGCTGGGGGATCAATACGAAACTGCTGGGGCATACACATTGGGGGGCAATGTGAGAACAGCAGGTGCTGGAGTCTGAGGTCAGCATGAGAATGGGGAACTAGCAAGAGAATGGTGGGATGTGTGGGCTCAATATGAGAGTAGTGGGATATATGGGGCTAGGACACAAAGAGCTTGAGAGCAGTCATATGAAAATCATATGACTGGTGGTCTGGGAGATCAAGGTGACAATGGTGGGAAACATTTGGTTGATGTCAGTATGAATATGGTGGGATTTATGTCATGGAGAAACAGTATGAAAATGCTGGCTTATACTGGGTGAGGGGACTGCTGCAGGAATGCTTTGTTGTATGAGGTGGGGAAATCTGTATGAAAATCTCAGGATACACTGGGTGGGGATAATTGTGGGAATCACAGAATTCATAAAGTGGGTCAAAAATATGTTTCACTTCAATTATATAAACAGGGAAATTTGAAATGATGTTGTTGTATGAAGATAAAGTGAAATTGCACTTGAAGTACTGCTCAAAGATATGTTCTTCCTACTTGATGTTTTGGCAGTACATTTGTCTGTGATGCCATCTTCCTTTATTTCCCAAGTGATCTAGCAATTGTATAACTGAAGAAGTACAGATCCCATCAATCTCTTCTCGTGCACTACCCCAGGACCAAATACGTGATTCAGTCTTCGATTTGTAATTTAGACAGTCAGCTGACATAATTCACTGGCTTAACAATAACCTTACATTTCAATGGGCACTTCCTGCGCCTGTAACTAGTCCTCAGTGCACACATATAGTTTAGAAATTTGTTGTTCATGAAACTGGCACTGGAGGTAGTATCCAAAACTCAGTCTAGCAGAATCAAACCGATTGGAAATTCCTTGGTAATATTTATAGCAGAGGTTACATCAAGCTTCACAGTAGCAAAAAAAAAAAAAGTCAAACAGCTTCAAGTTACACCTGGTAGTATAGTTACCATGAAAGCATGTTCAAAATGGAGCAAGAAAATCATTGAGAGAGACACTACTTCACAGAGAGAGAGAAAGAAGATTAACTCTATCAGACCAAACAGATCATAAAATATAAATTATACATTGCTTTCAAAGTGTTTGATTAAATTGATTTTCAGTTTTTAGAATATCTGTGGAAATATAAAGTTGAAGTGATTAAAAAAACATAATAATTAAATTCCAGAGATGGCAGAAATTCTAGAAACTGATGAATACCAAAGGATTAACAAAAATAAGAAAAGATGTGTGATATACATTTTTCAAACAGAAAAGTAAAGATGCTATTTTTCTGGTAGAGCTTTCTGCAGAATTCAACCACTGAATAGAAATGTGAAAAGCAAAGAAATAACAAAAGATGTTCCAGCAGCCGTTCTAGGTACTGCCTGAAGCAAAAGTCAGGATAAATTATTTAGCTTTCACCTTAGCATTTCTGGTTCTACCCAAGCGACAGCAAGATATGGGAGCCTATGTCTTGCTGACATACCATTTCAATACTTCACCAGGCATTGCTAGAATACTTGCAAGGCAATAATTTGCATTATGTTTCATTCAAGTCTCTCCACTCAGGTAATGGCACCTCATATCATATCACATCATATTATATTATTTTACAAACTAAAACTCTTCTCTTTGGAAAAGCTGTAAAGAAAACATTCAGAGAACAGGCAAAAACATTCATATTCTACTCTACAAGCAGCAACAAATGTGGCCATTATTCTGTATATTGCATGCACATTAACAATCAAATAGATCCATTTAGATCAGAGAGGCATTGTGGTTATTAATCAATTTCTGTTCCATATCGTGCAGTCACGAGGGTGTCAATTTTATACATGTAATCAGTGGTCTAGAATGATTACTAAGCAAAATATCTATGGGGAGAGTTACAAAATATTTTCAGAAAATATGATCAGGGTGAAACCTAATTTAAAGTAAAAGTAGATTTTACACAGAGCAGTATTTATTTAACTATTTTTATATAGTGTGGCTTACAGAAATGTCTGTTTTAAGGGAGTTGCCAGAGCTTTGAATCAGTTAGGTGATTTATTTAGACTTGTGTTGTAAGTAGCCAAAGGCTGTGCGGCTCATGTTACATGGATGTTACCAGAGGTTGGGAGCATCTGGCCAAGACAAAGATGAGAATCTATTTGCAGTGCTAACTCACTGTGTTGTACAGATAGTAAGATAACATGCAGTACTTTGTGCAAAGATGCACTGTACAGCATATACAAAATTAATTCACATTTTATAACCTATAGTCAAATCACTGAAGTAAGAAAGAACTTTAATAACATTTTCAGTGTGAAAAGATATGGTAGCTAGGGGTATCACGATGTTCCAGTGGTTAGTGTTTTTGCCTCTGGGTATCACACTCATTAGTGTTTTGTCTCTGAACTGCATGGCCAGGCACTAAATTCTGGTCTCCACATGAGGCTGGGGAAAAGCTACGTCTTCTTTAATTGTTTACATGGGTCTTATCCAGGTACTCTGGTTACATTCTGTGTGTCAAAGAGGTTGACTGACAACTAATACCAATTAGAAGTACACTATTTTTAGTGTGTACAGCAGAGCTCTTCTTCCTGCGTTTCCCTTTCAAAAGAGAGATTGGCTCAGTGGGCCTCAAAATGCAATAAATAAAGATAAGAACTTTCTGCTTTACAGTAACTAATATCAGAAACTGCTGAAATTCCCATCTTATAATCCAGTTTTAGATGTGTTTAACCTAAGGACAATACTTTTGCAGTTTTCCACTGAAGAATGATAGTTCATAAGTAACAAATGGAAAATAAGTCATTCAGGAACGCAATCAAATCTGCAAGCAATATGTTCCACAGCTCTGTAAGCTGTTTAAAAGCTATCCATAAATCAATGCTTCCTAATTATCCTTTATACGAATATATTCAAAAATAAAGTACTCAGTGTAGTCTGTAAATCCTTGTTGTAGTCTGTAAAGATTTCAGTGTCTCTGTTCCTGTTTTCTGGAAATCTAATGAAGGGTATTAAAGCAATTTGACTCATAATGCATTTTCTCAACATTCAACTATCTCAGAGAAAAATGATTTCAATTGTCTCTAATGAGCTTGGGCAGTATTTTATTACTCTTCACATACTGCACTAATTGCTTGTATAATATGTGAGTAGTAATATGTATATAGGTGGGAAGTTGGCATAACGGTTAAGGTGTTTAACTTACAGACATAAGGTGCAAGGTTTGATTCTCATATGGAGTAACTGGCTAGGCTTAAAATGGCCTTCAAGGGCAGTTAAACTAGTACTAATCTATGAACCTATATATTTTGTTATTATAAAGTAATGCAACATTTTGATTCATATTTTCCCTTTAAAATTAGTTAAATAATCTCTCTTAAAATTAAGTTTTGTTAATTCTTTTTTCATATTTCTGAAGTACCTTTTGGACTTGGGTCATAATTTTAGTCATTCTCCAGTACCATAGTGAATTCATTGACAAGACATAGAAACTGTGTGTGTGTGTGTGTGTGTGTGTGTGTGTATTAGAGAGAGGTGAGGACTGATTACTCTCTTAACTTGCTCTTTCATCAGTGCTTCATAATTATGTATTAGACTGTAGAGGAGGATTCAGGAGTTTAATAGTTCAATTAAAATTACTTAGTATCTACAACAAATGAACAGTGAGGAAAGGCTTGAAATCATAAACCTGCATAGCCTGAAAGGATGGAAGGAAAGGAAACTGCTCTAGACTAGAGAGTACCAGGCCTTTAAATGCAGAAGTGGAGACTGAGATTCACAGCTCAGTTTCTAGACATTCACATTTAATGGTGCAAAATGATCCAACACAATGTGCGACTCGTATTAAAGCTGATTTTAAACAAAAGTCATAGTCGGTCTGGAATGCTAGATTTTTCTACATATTTAATTAATGCAAGGAATTGTCAGAACAAGTATTCAGCTTTTATTTTCACATACAGGGCAGTATTACATGCACTTACTGAAATAAGTGGTAAAAGGATTGAGAACCACAGCAAACTGCTCTGACAGCCAAATGCAGCTTAGGAGGACCTGATTAGAATGTCAAGATGTGCTGTGTGACTGTCAAGGGATAGCAGCAAATCTGAAGACAAGAGAACATGATGGAAGGAGGAAGCTTAACTGAATACAAGGATGAAAATCAGAGATGAGAAAAGGCTATATATATATATTTTTTTTTTTTTTGCTGCTGTGTCTGTATAACAGGCAGACTATACAGGGTAACAGCTCCTTCTGGAAGCTTTTCATTCAGTGTCACAAGGGAGCTGGAACCTATTCCCAGCATGCAATGAGTGTAAGATAGAGACCCAGTCCTGGGTAGGATACCACTCCATCCCAATATGTGAATTTAAACACACACACAGGGAGGAATGTCATCAGTTGCTGAGATCCACTAATACATTTCTAAATTACAAACATGGAATATACAATAGTCTCTACAATTTTATATTTGGATTTCTATGTAAAATGCCTGTGCCATTAACTCTCCTACTATACACTTCAACATTTAAATACTGACTACACAACATACCTCTCAACCTATTAGTGCAAGAAATCTGGACAAAGCAATACATAATGGAGATAAAGGCCAAAAAATAGGAGCAATGTTTAAAGATTGCTCTGACAAATTTAGAAAGTTGATAAAATAACATGTTTTCACAGGTATGGATTTTCTGAATGGTATGAAGTCAAAACTCAAACACTGCCATTATTTTCTGACTTCAGCCCTGAATGATTTGCCAGAAAACTGCAATTTTATGAGAAACAGACAAAAATACGAGGCAAAAATTTGGACATTCTGCTAAAATCTGGACAGTTGAGAAATATGCTGCAGAATACTGTGGTATTTAAACTACTAAATGCAAATTAGTATGCCAGATTATTCAGAAATTGAAGTACTTCTCTGACCCCAAAAAGGTCTTTATACCACTGAATCTGCAAAAGTACCCTTATGTCTTCCTTCTGCATATGTGCATACTATGCAGCTATTACTTTTCTTCGAATCATCTAGAATCATTGTAAATTAATGAGTATATACTAATCATATGTCTGGAGAGCCATCATGGAGCTTAGCGACATCAACCTTGTATGGATAAGGGTAGCTTAACTTCCTCTGAAAGTCATTCACATTAGTAGCAGCTATGAATTTGTAGTTATCCATTTAATCATGAAGGCTGATTTCAAAGATGGTCAGGCAGGAACTTTAAAGTGGAGATAGAGTCTATGCCAAAGGTAGACAGTACCTTGTTTAAGAAACTAATGCACCAGCATTTTTTTAAGTTAGCAATTCAGGTTTACATCTTTGATTAAGGTGCTTGATGGACTGTTTTTAGAAGGTGTTTTTAGAAGGTTAAAGAGTACAGGGTCTTTTATGGCTTGAAATATGAAGCAGAGGTCACATCTCAAGAGTATGTAATAAATGGAATAAAGGGAAATGGATTACAATCTGTTGGGGTAACTTAAGAGACCCACACCCATACCCACACACACAAGTATACATACATACATTTATTTATTTATTTTATTTGTTTACCAGGATAGTCCAACTGGACACATGTCCATTTACAGGGGAGGCCCAGGGAGAAAAGCTCCACATTCAGTACAGAAAAACAAATAGTTGAACAATATGATAAAAATATGATATTCTATACAAAAGCAAAAAAAACTGACAAAAGATAAAAATAAAACTTCTGATACAAAAAACAAAATTTGACACTAGATAAAAAATACAACTTTCAATACAGAAACAGAAATTGACACTAGATAAGCATTATAACTGACTATAGAAAGTGAGAATACTTAGAAATTTATTAGTGTAAGTTTAGCATGAGCTAGTATAACTATTAGAAACTTGAGCAGAAAAATAAAATACCTGATACTGTAGAAAAATTACAGTAAGTTAACTGGATATGAATCTATCTGGGGTGGTAGAAACAGTGAAGGTTAGGTAATGCATGGACATAGCCAGGAATTCATTAAGTGTAATTTAAGTGAGTTTTTCTACAGCATAATAGCGGAGACAGAAGATAAAACAGGGGAAGGTTATTCCAGGATTTAGCTATGTTATGGGAGAATAGTGCTTTACCTGCAGTGTTCTTAGCTTTAGAAATACAAAGGAGTGATTTGTCAGTGGAGCGAAGGGGACGATTTGCTTCTATCAGGATGTCTCACAATATTGTAGGCAATGATTAGTTGATGGTAATTGAGTAGTTGGGGAAATTCTAGCCATTGTAGTTCCTTTAGAGCCTGACAGTGAAGGGTTCTGAAGGTGCAGTTATTAGTGAACTTGGTAATTTTGTTGTAACATGTCACAAGTCTAGCAAGATCATGTTTTCTGATATGGGTAAGGATTGGTGCCGCATACATTAGAGTGGACAATAGATGGGTTTGGGCTAGGGAGTTTCGCAATTGTTTACAGAGAAAGATTTTGTGTCTGGATAGTGTTCCCATTTTTTTATTGACTTTTTTGATGGTTTGTGAGATGTGGGCTTCAAACTGTAGGTTTTTGTCAATTTCTACACCCAGGAGTTTGGTGTGATCAGAGGGGGTGATGATAGTACCATTTTTGGAAGTGACTGAGAAGGATAGAGAGGAAGGAATAGATTTGTTGGGGGTAAAAAGAACCAATGTAGTTGGGATTTAGGATATGTTGGATCTTAGTAATCCAACTTTCCATTAAGCTAAAGGAATCTTGAGTGAGTTGATGTAATGTGGTAAGTAAGGGTGCAGATCAGATAATAGTTGAATCGTCTGCATACTGTACGAGTTTAACAGGGTGGGTGGAGGTATGAAGATTGTTAGTGAAAATCGAGAAAAGAAGAGGACCTAATATAGAGCCTTGTGGTACACCTAGAGAAGATAGTATACCTTGCCACTGGACAGACTGCTGCCTATCTGACAGATAATTTTTAAACCAGGCAATAGTTGGAGGGGCAAAGGCTAGAGAGGCAAGGGTGTCTAGAAGTAGTACAGAACTGCAGGAATACAGAAAACTTCTCAAATATTTCAGAACAAACAATTTTAGACTTTTAAGGGTTCTGTTTATATCAAGAGAAATCCTTATGAAAATGCCCCATCACTTATTTCTCAGTAATAATGCTTTTGGTATGAATATGGGGCAAAAACTAAAGTCACCAGTATACTGATACTGGTAAAATAGCTCTGCTTAGATTTATTAGGATTACACAACACAGGGATAGAAGCTAGTGAGGCTTTCAACTGATTAATGTGTTTTTAGATTTAAATCAGTTTCATACCTTTCATTAGGAGAATTTGTTTGTCATAATTCACTGTAGACGTACCTCATCCTTCATAATATTGTCATTCTTAGCTATAAAGCACAAACGGGTGAACTTTGAGTTCACAATGGATACATACTTAGGAAGTTACTGCTATTAGGGTATGCATAGGGCATACCTATATCTCTCACTGTGCGCTGTATTAAAAAATGCAAGCCAAGTACAAGGCCCAAGCCCTGCTCTCTTACCATTTTGCATGTAAAAAGTAGTTGGCATGCCTTGTTGGGTACAGTATGCTAAAATGTTAACTGCATAACTTCCTTTTCCATTTCCTCACCTAGCATTGTAACACCCTCAAAACAATCCACACAGACATACAAATTAAATTAAAAATAAAGCAACACAGCATACTGAAACAAAAATAAACGAATTCCTCACATCAGTTATGGTCATAGAACACTGGCACTGTAACATTACATCCAGCATCACTTGACACCTTATGCATGCCCATTAAGTCAGAAGTGCTAGAAAGGGTGTGGTATTAAAGTGACAGTGAGAATAAATGGTATACGGCTGTAAATGGTGTTAACATCTGGACTATACTCGCATTTGCAGCATGCTTCTCTCTCTGTGTTTACACATGTAGAAAGTTGCAAGAAGATTGTGCGGTGTGGGTGCTGAGCTATGCCTCAGAGCGCTAACAGCTCAGTATTCTAGTTAAGATATTCACAAAAGGCAGCTGAATGTAATTTTTCTGTTGTATATATAAACTGCACTGAGGAATGGTGCTCAGATGACAATGGATAAAAGGTGCCACTACAGTAAACTGTTCATGTGACTCAAAACAATTAAAATGTAATGGCTCCAGTACTATTCAGATTAACTGAGCATCTTGCTGAAACAGGTATGTTCACCTAATCTGAAGTTTACACACACATTGTTACCATCGTTATTTAACCTGAAATCATAATTCTTTCCTAGCACACATTTTATGTCCTCCAATCACTTGGCTTATAAAACTTCTGAGAAAATATTGATGATTACTATTCCTAGAGGTCTCCTCTTAATTAGCAGTGGAAACAGATGTCTCATAATTAGCTTCATGTCTTGTTAGGTTTCACTCACTGTGTGATCCCTCATTAAGTAATTCATACTTCAGATTTATTTTGCTTACATAGCTCTAACCACAGAAATAAGCACAAGGGCTTACAAGTAGGTGTAATGTTCATTCTCAGGAGGACCGTCTAGTAAAAAGGCATTACACAATAAGCAGAGGAAACAGGACACAGCACTACAGAGGAAAAGGTTTGTTCTAGTCAATTCTGTTTCACTTAAATAGCTGTTATATATCTGCAACTGCATTTGTAGGTTATTTTTTATAGTCTGTACTTTACAATTTTTAATCGCCTCCATCTCAACAATATATGCTCCTTTCTACAGCAAGCATATTTCCTTACCAGTACAATTATTAGGGGGCCAGTTAACCTTATTTTTGGTGGTAAGGAGACCACAAAAATCTATGACCTTTATATAAACTACATAAACTCTACAAGGTTTGAAGTTAAAGTGCATTCAGCTGAACCCAAAATGGTTTGTGCAGAGATTATTAAAGCTATTTGGCAAAAAATGGCAAAACACACCATGGTACCATTTATAATATTTCATTTTATATAATGGGGAGAGCCTCTAATAGGGGAAGCAAGACAAATAAAGCAGCCATGTCTTATTATTGTTTTTTTCCACAGTAGTCATCCCAGCATACCAGTTGACCCATTCTTTCTCTTATCTGGTCTGTACTGGGAGGTAAGAAGTGCTGGTTAGGAGTCACCTTCAGTTGTTCAGCTGGCAAGGAATTATCCTTGTGGCTAATGCCTTCTGTTTACTTCCTTCACTGCCAAGACCAGATCATAATATGTTTTTTAACAAGGGCAGTTTGCATGCATCTATTTATCTGAATTACCTTTTCTTGTCTTGTGCATGTAATCATTTTATAGGGGTAATCAATATTCTGTTCTCTGTGCAACGCCTGTCCGAGGAACTGGCTTTGGATACTCACTACTACCTCATAATGGACAGACTGTTTCAGGCACAAGCATATTGCTCAGATCCAGGCAACTGTCACCACACTCAGGGCTCCATCCTTCTGTATTAAACAGCCAAACATATTTTGTCACACATGAGTAAATAGCTTTTGAAAGCTTTCTGTCTGCTGGACATCATCTTCAGTTAAGATATTTTGATGCCTGTTCATATCTACCAGGTAGAGTTTCATCTCTCTCTGTATATTTAATTCTTAAATGTACTGCTTAGCAACTTCTTTTCTAAGTAAAGGATTTTTATTTATTCACTTTTAAAAAGTCTGTGTCTGATCAGTTATTTATATATTTATTAACTAAGGGGAAGTGGTGACCCACTGCTGGCATCAGTGACCAATTGTCCAGACTGCTCTGATATACATACTGTTTGTGTTTAGAATTATATTTCTTATTATAAAGAGTAATACTGTAACCCTGAAGTCCCTAGTCTGGTAGTAGAGGGGAGTAGTGTCAGTTTACTACCATGACTCAGGAAAGAAGGCTGCAGAATTAAATATTACCAGCCTTCCATGGAAATTAATATGCATGTGTCTTCGTGTGAATACTTGTGTGCACATATGTGAATGCAAGATATTATTTAAAATACAGTTAGTGTGTGTAAATGAGCACTTGAAAGTATTAAAACTCAGAGAGAGAGAGAGTTTAGAAAGTGGTGTGGACATGTTTTGTCAGTAGAGTGCTCAATGTGGTGCCAATTCATGGAAGAAAAGTCCCTGACTGTTCATGTTGCTAGGCTACACAAAGTGTTTTATACTTGTGTGTTGTTTTGTGCATTTTAATCCATTTGACAAAGTAGTGTAAATCAAGAGGCTAAACCCTTGGAGGTAATAAGATTGCAAGATTATGAAGACTGAAAAGATAAAAGTTAGTGGTTGGAGGGGAGTGGATCACAGCACAGATCTCCTGTCCACCATTATACCAGTTTATCTGCACCCATCATATCATATAATCAAAGCTACTAAAATTTCCTTAAACCTAACATATTTACACTAATTGCTAAAACTAAAAGGAAAGCTTACACCGTGTTTACATAAAAACAGATACATAAACAAGTAAACCTCCAAATACCCTAACCCATGTAAAATGGCTCATAAGCCCAAATCTACACTTACTTAAAAGCAAGATAATGGCTAGACTTTTTATTTATTCAGTGTAAAACAAAAATCAAAATAAAACACTGACCTCAACTAGTGAAATGAGAAGTGGTATTTTTATCAAAATGACATGATTCTTAATATCAAAATAAACTAAAAAAACTGTAACTAGCTGTAGCAACAGTTTTAACCGTCCTCACTATACTGCAAAAGTATATTACAAAAATGAACTGGCACCACCAGATGCATAAATACATACATACACGCATACTTACATACATGCATAGCTATTACCTCAGAACCTACTGTCAAATAAACGCATCAGATATTTTATTCTGAAAATCCATCACAAACTGAAGTGGCACTTGTGTAGTTCATATATCCCATTGATGTAAGTGGGAAACACTATCATAAGAACACACAGAAATCTGGTAAATGTAATATGTAGGGTATGGTCTGTGTTACACATAGGTTCATCAGTGTGTACTAGGCTAATGGCCCTGGAGCCTTTACAAGCCTAGGCCATAGGATTACCCTGGCATCGTGCCCCCCGACCTTAGTTCCTTGTGCCTCTGTCGAGTAGAGCCACTGGAGTGATCCCCGGGGTGAATTTTCTATTTGCCATCCACTCATCAAGATTTTTCTTGAAGAGGGACAGTGAGGTGCTCTGCTTGACATGTATGGGAAATCTGCTCAATAGCATGGGCTGTCTCTGGGTTATGAACCTGTGCCTCCAGCACATTCTGTTGATTGTGGTAATGAGGCTGAGGTCCATTACCCAGAGACTGCCCAGTCTATTCCATAGCATGGGCAGTCTCTGGGTTATGAACCTGTCCCTCCAGCACATTCTGTTGATTGTGGTAATGAGGTTGAGGTCTCAGGAGCGTGTGGTGTGGAGGGATTGGGATTTCTTTAGATGTCGCATTTCTAACAGAGCTGGGTCAGACATGGCTTTGTAAGTCAAGCAGAGATAGCCTCTAAGTAGGCGATATGAGACAGAGAATAGTTGGAGTTTTTTGAGTTTGTCCATATAGGACAAGTGTTTAAGGCCTAGGATACTCTTTGTGAGGTACTTTTGTGGCCTCTCCAGTTGTTGCAGGTGTCTAGTGAGGTATATGCCAAATGGGGCTTTGTACTTGATGACTGGCCTAATGAGGGAAGAGTAGAGGGAGACAATGACCTCTTTCTTCCTGGATGCAAAACCCTTAGTAATGAGATGTGCCACACAGGACGACTTCCTGACCACAGTGGCAATGTGGTGGTCAAAATAGAGGTTGTGGTCAACCTGTGTTCCCAGATCTCTTATAATGCCTTCTGTGTTCAGTGGACTACCATCAACATGGTAATTCAAGGGAACCGGGTTTTTCCCAAGGGGGATGACAACACATTTTTTGGCATTGAGCTTAACATGATTCTGACACCAGTCGTTGGTCTCACTGAGGCATTTCTGTAGGATGTCAACATCACTTGGGGAGTTAATAATAGCTCTCAACTTGCAATCATCTGTGAACTTTGTCAGCCAGATTCCCTTCATGTTGGTCTGGACTTCAGAGAAGTAGATACCAAACAGAAGAGGACCCAGGACCGAACCCTGTGGGACTCCACTCATGACTGGTTGGCAGTCTGACTTGTTGTCAGCTACTTTCACACTGTGTATTCTATCTGTGAGCCAGTTTGCAACCCACCTAGTGATATAGGGGTTGATGCCTAGCTTAGTGAGTTTTTCTATGATTCCTGAGTGGTGAATGGTATCAAAGGCCTTAGCCAGATCAAGGTAGGCTGTATGAACCACCTTGCCTTCATCCACAACTCTGGTGACTGACTCAAACAATTCGACCAAGTTGAGCAGGCATGATCTGCCCTTCACAAAACCAAACTGTGTAGGATCCAGAGTTTGGAGATTCCATATATCCTTGTTTATTAGGTCCATGATGATCCATAGCTTTGCATATCAGACTCGTCAGGCTAATGGGGGGATAATTCCTGGGGTCTGTAGTCACTCCTCCTTTGTAGAGAGGGATGATTGTAGCAGTGCACCATTCGGTAGGGACAAAGCCTGAGGTGAGGTTGTGATTGAACAGGGCACACAGGCAAGGTGTCAGTTCACTCTGTAGTTCATGTAGAACACAGCCAGGCATATTGTCAGGTCCCATAGAAGCTGTATTCTTGGAATTTGACAGAGCTATTTTAACTTGTGCACCAGTAATACTGGGTGCCTGGCAATCTACAGGTATTGTGATTGGTCCTTTGGGGGGGTGGTAAAGTTAGCAGTGAATCTGTCGGCCAGTATATTGGCAATATCTGTTGGCTCAGTACAGGAGGTACCATTGTGCAGTAGCTCAGAGCAAATCTGGTTATTGCCGTGGACATTCTTTACATAACTATAGAAGATCTTGTGGTTGTCTTTGCTATCTGTTGAAATTCTGTTTTCATAGCTAGCTTTAGAGGATTTGATGAGGGATCTCAACCTTTTGTTGAGGCTGATAAGGGAGTTTTTCCAGTCTTGGGACATCACCTTCTTCAGCATCAGTTTCCTCCTTCTGTTGTAGAGTATGTTTAGGGCAAGGGACCACCAGATTGGCTTCCTTTTTTTTGAGGTGAGTGCCTTGGTTCTAGCAGGTATGGCAAGATCCATGCATTTGTGTACGTATTCGTACAGTGCATTGGTGTATGATTCGGCGGTCATGCAACTATTCTACATTTGCTTGGGTGCCGTGAAGTGAGCTACCTCTGTTTTTAGGAGCCCAAAGTTAGCTTTGGAAAAGTTTTTCAGGGTGGTTACCATTGTGGGGGGGGGTGGGTGGGTGGGAGGGATGTGGATTTTCAAGGTGATTAATTTGTGGTCGGATATAACTAGGGAGGAGTTGACTACTGGTGTAGAGCAACGGTTGCCCATGTTAGTAATGACCAGGTCAAGGATGTTGCTACCTCTAGTGGAAGTAAGAATAAGCTGGTCCAGGGAATTGGAATTAATGAATTCCAGAGACCATTGGGCAAGTGTATTGGTATATAACTACTTTTCCCAGTTAATGGAGGGGTAGTTGAAATCACCCAGTATGAGTGTGTTAGGTTGGACCCTAATATTCTCCAGTGTGCTTAGGAACATGGAGTGCGAGTCTTGGGACATGGTTGACCTGAATCGATGTCTTACCCAATGTTAGCTGCAGCTGAAGTATCTCAGATGCATTATGTTGGGCTACCAGTATGGAGGTGTGCGCATCCTTTATGAATATGTAAACACCACCACATTTGGAGCTTTGGTCCAAGTTCTGGGGCCAAAAGGTGTGGAATGAGTTATAGCCTGGTAGTGCAGGGGTGCTTTCTGCTGCCTTGAACCAGGTCTCTGTTCCAGCACAAATGTCGATGTTCTCCATTTTAAGGAGTGCTTCGAGCAAGTGCATTTTGAGATTTAGACTTCTAGCATTGAGCAGCATGACTCTCAGATTGCATTTGTTTGTAGCTGTCATGGTGGTAATTTGGTCTTTGGAACACGCCTAAAAAAGGCACTATAGGGGTGGCAAGTGCCTTGGCCAGTATCCGGAAGCCCAGGGTGACAGATGCAGGCCATGTCTGGCAAAGCATCGAGGTCTGTCAATCATGTCATCCCAGGCAGACAGATACTGGATCCCCTTAGAATGACACCAGAAACTTAGCCAATTGTTGAAATCAATCATTTTCTGCTTGTACTGTGGTATCATTCTGGGTGATGGTAGGATGCTGCTCAGGGCTAGGGTCATACCCACCTGGGCTACCTTATCCGAGATCTCCTCCATGTCTCTTTTCATGTAGTCCAGGGAGGTACATCTCAGGTCATTCACACCCACATGTACAATGACAGTGTCATATTTGTACCTGTTGTTGAGGGACCTGAGTGCATGCGTTATGTGGCGGATCCTGGCACCTGACAGGCAGCTGACTGTTACTTTCTCCTTATTCAACCTAGTTCGTGGGACATCAGTGTGCCTCACTATCGAGTCACCTATGACTAGTGTGTTGGGCATGCTGTTTTGCTTTAGAGGCCTTGGTTGAGTGTACACTGTTTAGGAGAGTTATGTGTCTCATGGTTAGTGTTGTGGTGGTCGAGTGTGTTTCTGCCTTGGAGGTCTCTGTTGTTTGGGTAAATTTTTATTGAGAGCTTCCATGAAGGTGGGTTTGTATTTTTATGTGAAGGCAGTGCTGGTGTGTGTTCTGGAGGGCTATGTGTTCCATGTGGTGTGGTGCAAGTGCTGACTTTCTCCTCCTGACCAGCTCTTCCAGTCTTGGCTGGAGAGTGTGTGGCTTCCAGTTTGGATATATAAGTGCATCGCTCACAAGTCTGAGTGTTGGGAGATAAGAGGAGAGGGTTGTCAGTGTACATGAGGCAGTTGCTACATTGCCTCAGGATACCCAAGTTCACCAGGTTAATAGGAAAAAGCACAGAGAACTGACCTTTAGACTTGTCTGGAGGGGTGGGCATTAATAATAAGTACTGTTTTCTTGTAGAACATTTAGTGCTGGTAGCAGTTTTGTGTGCTACAATAATTGCTAGAAGAAGTCTGGTAAAATGCTAAACTAATAAGCTAGTAAAAGTACAGGAGAGGAGAGAACTAGCAGATCTAAGGGAAAAATTGAAGAGCAGACTTTAGCACTGCTACTAAGCTTACAAACAGTCCTGGATACAGCAAATCTGTATCTGGACTAGATTAGTTATAGGAAAGGTGGGAAACAAGTGCAGATGTGGGCTTTTAAACCAGAAAGTTGATTGAGATGGAAAAAACTTCCCAAACAGACAATAAGCTACAATTTCTGGGCAGGAAACCACTCCTCTTGTGGTATATAGGCTACCTAATGCTTACCACTCCCACTGATACGCTAGAAGGCTTCCCTCCAACACAAAAAGGCTTGGGGGGCTCAAAAGCTTACAAACATTCCTGGATGCAACAAATCTGTACCTGAACTAGACTAGTTACAGGAAAGGAGGGACACGAGCATAAACGTGGGCTTTTAAACCAGAAAGTTGAAAGAGATAGAAAAACTGCCCAAATGGCCAATAAACTACAATTTCTGGGCCAGAAACCACTCCTCTTGTGGTAGATAGGCTGCCTAGTGCTTACCACTCCCACTGATAAGCTAGAAGGCTTCCCTCCAACACAGAAAGGATTGGGGGCTCAGAAGCTTAACAACAGTCCTGGATACAGCAAATCTGTATCTGGACTAAACTAGTTACATAAAGGCGTGAAAACAAGCGCAAATGCGGGCTTTCAAACCAGAAAGTTGAAGAGATGGAAAAACTGCCCAAACAGCCAATAAACTACAATTTCTGGGCAAGAAACCACCCCTCTTGTGCTAGATAGGCTACCTAGTGCTTACCACTCCCACTGATAAGCTAGAAGGCTTCCCTCCAACACAGAAAGGTTTGGGGGGCTCAGAAGCTTACCAACAGTCCTGGATACATCAAATCTGTATCTAGACTAGACTAGTTACAGGAAAGGCAGGAAACATATTGAATTATGGAACTAGGTTTACAGGTAAGTACTAGATTAACTGCCCTCATGGGCCATTTTAAGCCTATCCAATTTATCTTTTTCGATGCTTGAATTAACATATCCCATTTAGTGATTGAGTGCCCTTCCCATCACATGATCAATAATTATATATTACTTTTAGTGAGAATGACTGGAATCATACCAGAAGTACTCTGAGGACCCATGTATGGGATAAGGCCTTTCAGAGCTGCCTCTAACCATTAGTAGTATGGAGGTCAGTCCTGGAGTAAAATTTCTATTACCCAGCCATACAGCCCAGTTATAATTGAATATTGACAGAGATGAACTTTGTTTTACATGCATGGGGAGTCTGTTACAGAGGAGTGGTATCCTCTCCGAACTATACCTGTCCCACTAAACTACTTTTTGATGTGGCAGAAGAGGTTTAGATCCTTGACTGAGTCTTTCTGATGCCATGACTCATGATTTCATCATTCATCACAAAACCTGTTATCTGTTTCTACACTACAAGGTATTTCATGAATCAAATGACATACCCCCTTTACTCCATTTTATTGGATCCTGTAGACCTATATATAAAAACACCATCTGCATGCAAACTTGACTCTGAATACATCTACATTTCACACACACACACACACACACACACACAGACACACACCAAACTTCTCCACCTGTCCATGAGTCGACAGAGCACCCCAGATGTATTTGATTATTTTTGTCCCTCCATTATACATCATGGATCCATACAATTAGTCAATAATGCCAGTGATTAGACTTTTATTCTTCATCTTCATAGAGGGCATTGTTATCCTAGACCTGTTGCTCTATATTTAAGCGAGTCCAAGTAATAGTTTAAAACCATACGTGATGCTGCTTCTTAAATGCTGTCTTATAAATCATAAGTCCAGGATGTTTGCAGATAGTGAATACTAACAGACATTAGAGTTTCATACTTCTTATAGAGTGAAAAATGCACCTACCACAACCCCCTTAGCTAACATGGATAGCTTAAGGAGCTGGCTTGACAAGCTGCTTTATGTGCCATGGGTGCAGTGTTGAACGAACCCCCTTTTTAAACATTTTTTACTTTAACTTTTTTTTTTCAAGCGCTTAAAGTAATGTGTTAGGAGTATCCAGTGTATCTACTGATGGTGCAGGGGACTAACACTCTGCTAAGGAGCTGTGTGCAACTGCTGAAAATAAAGAGTTTGAATCTTTTGAAGTATCTTTAGGCCATGATACAAAGAGTGCCCATGGCGTCCAGTGTGCTGCAAAACATTGTTTTATTTTCATCTTAAGTGCCTTTGGGGTGCAGTATAACGACTATCCCTGGTGTGCAGTGCTCTCCACACCCTATGTCTTTCATGCTGCTAAATGTTTTATTTTCTTTTAAATGTTCCATTAGGGTATGATGCAAAGAGTACCCCTGGTGTCTAGTGGTTCTCACCACCTCAGTGCGCAGGATTTGCTTGTTAGCCTAGAGGAGTGTGCAGTTATGACAGCACCCCATCTCCACACAAGTTCCAAGCACAAATAACCCCCCCCACACACACACACACACACACACACACACACACACATGCACACATACAACCCCTCCCCCTACTCAATTGCACTCACGGACACATTCACTCAGTTAACCCTTAAACACACGCGCACACACACTTGCACACACACACACACACACACACACACTAACCCCCCCACTCCCACTGCAACCACTCAGGTATATATACAATACCACATGTGAAGCCTCTCATCCCTATGTATACACTCTTACATGTAGCCACATGCATGAATACCCTCTCCCCACACTATCTGTTCACAGAACTCCCTGCCCCATACCTCTAATGCAACCTCACTCACTGGAAGTAATGGTTGAATGCAAGCTTTTGGCAGTGTTCAATAACGTGGCCAGCAAAGGTAACTTACACTGCCAAGCGATTCTGGGAATCATTCAGCTGATTAAATGCCTTACCACAGGCATTTCTCGGGGGAGAGCACATAGCTACTTACCATAGGCTGCTCCCTCTTCTTGAGTGTCTCATTAGCATTTGCAATAGAAAACAGAGATAGCCCACCACAGTGCTGTATTACTGTGGTAGGGTTGTCTCTGAACCAGAAATGGCTACGGTGAGGTGTACATCAGGGTTACACCATGCTGTAACATTTCTTAATTGGGCACAGAGTCAAACACCAGGAAGAAAGTGACAAAATGTATATCAAAATCATCAGGTTATATAAGTATATTAAGCATTTAATTAAAACTGTTTTAACATTTGGTTGTGTCATCTTTTTTATCTGGTATCTCTGAAACACTGGCATTAATAATCAGAAAAAATATGCTGTTTTAGTTTAGTTTTAAAATTCTATCAGAGTACATTGATGTTGAATGCCACTTGTAGCTGATTCAGCAGGTTGGCTTAATCTTGGACAAATGCATTTACACCAACACCTAGTCCAAAAGGTAGCCTTGGTAGGGTAGGGGTTCTTTCAATGTATGGCCTGAATGTGTAGATGGAGTTCTGAAGCAAAACAGGACATTGCTACAGGTTAATCAGTTCTATGGTCTACTAGAAAAATACATTTGCAAATTTCTTTCATAACAGTCTGAGGCACACTGATACTGATGGAGGATGTCAGAGTAATTAGGGGTAGTGCATATTCCAGTCTGTGCAGCAAAACATATACAGTCAATGTCTTCATGGAGAATGTAGGGTACATATTTTGTGACAAAGCTTAATTTGAAGGAGGACTTTGTACAGTTTTCTGTGTGATTCTTAAAAGACAATGTTGGATCCAGAACCAGACCCAAATATCTGTGGTGGGTAACTTGGCTAATTATGTTATCTTTAGGGTCCTTTAGAAGTATGATTGCAGCACCTGCTAGCCTTTGTGGATTTATAATTATCTCGATTGTTTAGTTTTGAGGGTTGGTTATTAGATTATGAGATACCAAGGTCCAAATTAGTGTAAAATTTGAGTATACTTTGTTTTTTAAGTTGGAGATGCATCTAGTTGTGGTTACTATTAAGAAGTCATTTTACTATGTAGTTTAAATGAGTGTAGGCTAGTCTAAAGAATAATAAATAAAAGACCCAAAGGCAAAGACCTGGGGTACCCTTGTGTGTGAATGTTCTATTATCTGAGAGTAAGAGACTATTCCATACTTGATGGGGCTATCAGTAAAGCTACTTCTGGAACCAAGAAATAACATCATACTAAAGCCAAGTTTTCCATTTTAGCAATTAACAGGCCATGGTATATTGTGGATCATGTCTAAAAAGATCATGCCTGCAAGTAATTCATTATTTAAATTGTTACATATGTCAAACACTTTGTAAGTTATATTATAATGAATCCATTTTGGACCACATGCTGTGCACTGAATAAAAATATATACTTATTAATATGTTAAAGAATCTGAGTACAGATGATTATTTTAAATATTTTGTGATGGGGAACAGGTCAGCAATGGGGCAGCAGATGTGACTAATGCAATTTAGGCATGCTTGAGTGGGGATGGTACAAATCTTGTTGACAGTGGTAAGTTCAAAGCGAAAGCAAGAGTTTTAGAAATTACAGGAAAAGTTAACATGAGGAAAGATGGGTAGAGCTTGCTGTATTTAGAATTTTTATTTGTTTATGTCTGTCAAGCACTTATGGATGATTTTTTGGTTTAAATTTTCTAAAATGAAAGACAAGATATATATATATATATATATATATATATATATATATATATATATATATATATATATATATATATATATATATACTGCAAATTTGTTTATGATAGTAATGATGCTATAATACAGAATGTAACAGTTGGGGGGGGGGGGTAAATTATCAATAATGACTGGAGTTGGACCAGTAAGGACTCTTGGAGTGATGTACCTTTTTTAACAAAAAGATGACTGGGAGAAGTTATGTAGTCCTGTTTCTTCTTTTACTGATATTTGAAATAGTTCTGGGTTTTAGGCAAGTGTAAGTTGCTTCCTTTTGAGGTACGTTGCTTTGGTAGCATTTTTGTAAGACTGGTGTGTTTTGAGAATTCTATACAGTTAAGGTGCAGGCAACTATATGGGGATGTTTGTCCCCTGTAATTGCTATGGTAGACCCCTTCGTTTTTATTTTGGGTGAGAGCCATGGACATTTCTGTGCTTGCAATCATCTGCATCTGATACAGAACAGCTTATTTTGAGGTAAGGTAAGTTGTTCAGGGCATAACCCAACATTCATTATTATACTTTGCAAAGGCATATTCTTTTTGTTATGCAGTGATTTTTTTCAGTGAGAACTCATTTTAAGTTGTATATGGAACAACTGATCTACATCTATATTTGCCAATTAGATGCCTGGTTTCTAAACCCATTTTGATACAAACATTCATGCAGCATATTTAAAGTTAGGTAAAGATATATCCTGCTCAGAATTTTAACTCTTACACTGGATATGTTATGGTTTCTATAACAATGGAGCTTGATCTGGGAAAATGGCAACCATACAACTTTTGCATGCCTTAAGTGTAGGGATGGTTGCATACAAAACAGAAGAGAGCTTCTTGTGTGCAAGATATTTAGTATAATCTTCAAAGACAGAAACAGGCAGTGAAGTGTAGATGTTTCCCCAAGTGCAATTTAAATGCGACAAGTATGGAAAGAGGCAGAAAACATGTGGTTTAAATGACAGGTTACTGACGGTAACACCTCTGTCAGGCATGACATTTGTTAGTATCCCAAACAGCAGCGAAAGCTGCATGGAACTCATCTTCCACAAAGATAATACTGTCACATATTGAATGAAAACAGGGAGTTGAGAGAAGAAAGAATAATGTTTTTTTTTTCTTTATAGCTTACTTGTATAACAAATGAGAACAGTATTAACACTGTGTGGATGCATCACAGAGAAAATAACTATTAATGCTTTTTGGGAATGTGACTAGCAATAAACTGGATTATATGTCAATTGCACTAGAAGCTGTTTGCGTTCATTATGTCCACAGTACAATATTAATTAATCAAAGAGCACAGTGAAATGCAGAGATCAAAACTTCAGTTAATTATGAGGTTTTCCAATGGCTCACTGTACTTCTCCTTCAGCAGAATCTTTATTTCAATACTTGGTTGTTTTATCAAACAGTGAAAAAGTGGGTCACACCTCTTCAGCTTCACTGTGTAACAGAATAGAGTAGCTTGACAAAGAGTTCAATATTTCACATTTGTAACTACATGAAAAGAACATTTTAACAGTTCAATTAAATTCAGACCAATTTAAATGCTTGTACTGTGAGGCTGCATGCTGAAATGAAGAATGGGATGCTACACAGGTTGTTTGATACACATACAAATGCACTGAAATATACAAATACGTGTTTCTGGTTATGCAGACTGGTAAATAATATAAAATTAGATGCCCACGGTAACACATTCTTCTGGGCATTTCATAACAATAAAAGCATTTATTTTCAAAATGTTGGCTAAAACCTTCTGTCTTGAAAATGTTATTTTTCAGTAAATTTTTATGGTCACATTTTGATTATGAATGAAAAAGTTTCCTGTATCTTCAAATAAAGTTCAAATAAAGAAGTTCATACCAAGGTTAATCAACAGCTTCTACTTTCTGTAGTTGCACATCAGTCAGCTCCAAATGCCAGCTCTCAATAGTTCATTTTCATTATTCAAAGATATATTTAGGCATCCAGAAATAATAATATATCTCTCTGGATGAGGGTCATTCAGTTGGTTGAATGATGTGATCATCAGACCAAACAAATGGTACAATTGATTAAACATTAGTTGATTGAACATTACCACATTTGTTTTGGTGTAAGATTCTGAACAGAGATTAGAGAATTTGCCCTTTTCCCACTGTAGAGTGAGCTTGGAGTTGGTACCTATAATTAGCAAAGAGTGTGGAGGGTGCAGAGGAGCTTTTCACCCTGCACAAAAAGCATCTTTTTTAAAGTCTTTTTTTTTTTTTTGAATGACCAGTTTTGGTTGATCATCTTTATCTCAATTATATGAGTGCACAAGTAAGTGTCATACACTCATATTATATGGTGCACACCCCAGAAAACAGTGCAAACAGATAAGAACAATCATTTCACATGTAATCCAGCAATATAAACTCAATGCCATAAAAAATGCTTGATTCAGCATAAATCCACAGTGTACCACAATGATCCACGACAATCCATCGTCGTTTTATTCCAAAATATAATATATCCACAAAAAATATTTATACAGTGACAAAAGACAGCAGAAAGCGTTGCAGTTGTCTGAACCAGGCCTCTTACTTAGCAACCATCGACTGGGAACAGGAAACACAGACTGGTTTCACCCACTGGCATCTTCAGTGTGTGTGTGTGTGTGTGTGTGTGTATGTGTATATATATATATATATATATATATATATATATATAATACATGGGTCTACTTTTTTTCATCAAAATTACACTTTATTGAACATCAAAAACCTGACACCAATAAATCGAAAGTGCAGTTCAATGAAAACTCAATATTTTGAACTACACAACCAAAAACACTAAAATGTACACTTCAAACACCTTTTTTCAGGGGGCAAGCCCCCTGCACTCCCTGCAAATTACATACACTAACTCAGAGATCGTACTACAATGGGGAAAAGGGTAATTCTCCTTATCCTCACTGCACCGTGATCTATAATTAAGAAGCTCCAACTGCTAGATAATTCCACTCCCATTACTACTGTAAACAATAAAGGAAAAACACTGCCCCTATTCTTCTACAAAATGCTGCAAGTTTGCTCGTTCGAGCATGGTTCGAAATAGTGTGTTTTCGTTGAACTGCAATTCCTCTAAATTGTTGTTTGGTTTTTGATGTTCAGTATAGTGTAATTTCAGTGACGGAAAGTAGACCCATAGATAACACACACACACTCACTCACTGGCTTTCTAATAGTATGCTGAAGCTGTAGTAGGCAAGTTAAAATTATTCCTGTTGTAAACTGTGAGGGAGTGCAATTAATACTGATTATTGATATTTCAAATGTGGAAAGTATTAGTGATTAATACCTATATTACTATCTCATGTTTCATTCAGGTACATAGTAAGCTTTAAAAAGGTCGGGCTAGCTGAATCATGCAAGTCAGGACTGTGTCTGACTGCTATGCACATGGACAAGTGGAGGCTTTCGCTTAACCCTTTTCCTTATTTGCAGTGTCGTGCATCCACATCCATGGAGTTAGCATGTATAAGTAAGTAGGTATGAAGTGCTAAACAAGTTCTAATTATGATGCATTTAAGTCCAAATTTACATTCATTTTCAGAATACTGAACATTTATATTTTTTAAGTTGCTAGTTTCTGCATATTATCAAACACATTCTCTCTATATTTATCACTCTATACCTGGTGCATACTACCAATACACACACACACACACACACACACACACACACACACACACACACACACACACACACATATATATATAGATATATAGATATTTAAGGGTGTCGGGCACTGGATGGCCTAGTCAGTCCTGTGACACCCAGGGGATCAATGCCATTTGGTCAGTACAGACAGGCAGTCAACAGGTGTGCAAGATCAATAATCCCTGTGTAGGGGAATATTTCCTTTCCCCAGGAATTGTGCAATCTCGGCTTTAGTATATATAATTAGCAAATGGTGTGTGGGGTGCAGGGGGGTTTTCAGCCCAGCAAAACATTTGCTGTTGGTTTAGTTTGCATCAGCAACCCCCAGAGCATGGACAAAATGTTTCAATACTGCTGGCTTTGACATTATGACGTTAATCTTCTGCATATTTGGGCACTATCCATTCAATCAAGTGCCCTACACCAATATACTGCAGTCAGAAAGGTACAATACTCACTTTCCCTGGGTGTAAAAAATGACCAATTGCAGAAATGAGTGAATACTCCTTTGTCTGCGATTTACATGGTGTAGGTAAGGAGGAATGTGCAGGAAAATTAATGTTTGGCTGAAGAGTTGATTGTGAAAATGTGAAAGATCACATTATGGTAGTCAGATTGCATGTGCGACATGACTGCATGTGAGGGTTAGAGAGTAAGGACTTCATATACGGATGGATTTAGCATTGTGGGGGTTTGGTTAGCTTTGTGTGTGTGTGTCTGTGATCAATTGTTTTTGCTTGTGAAATGGTACTGTTAGGGGAAAAGGTTTTTAGTAACGTAATGTGTGGGATTGTGGTTAGCACACGAGTAATGGCTGGCAGAGGTATACCCAAAAGCCAAAAAACGCAGTCAGGATGACAAGCTAAAGAACTGCACTGAAATTTGCTTTCATAACCTTAACTTAATCCTTGTACTGATGGTTAGGTAGTGGCCCATTATAGCTGCTACTTGTCACACCTTTTTTTAGGGAGATATCTTTGAAAGATGCATGCAAACCTATCATCTGGAAAATGGTTTCATTACTGATCAGATGTTACAGGATATATAGCCAAACTCAGAGAATGACAGATTTCTCTAGGGTTGTCTTGACAGGTATGATCTGATATCCTTTAATTACCTATGATTATAGAGATGGCTATTTGGGATTCTATTTATATTTCATTCAGAACTGATAAAATACTTTACAAAGCAGAATGGCACAGCAAGGCACTTAATCACTTTAGATTTTGGAAGAGAAGTGTTTCAACATGTCTCTTCTCCTCCTCAAGTCTCCTATGCCATCGTTATATGTTTTGCTGTATATAACTCACTTCCACTATAACACCTTGAAATGCAGTCAATGCAGAAATTACTACAGCAATCATAGATTGAATAAAGCCTTTGCCATTCAGACCAATGGCACAGATGAAAAATATACATTTTTTGCAGGAGGCAAACCCAAATACCTCAAAACATATATTAATTCTATGACTGTACAACAATGGGGAATGGAGGATGTCTCAAAACAGTGTACCCTAGTCACAAACAGGCCTTGCTTTCACTTAAATCAGAGCAGCAAATGATTTACAAGGAATCAGGTTTCAAGGACACATGGGACAGCACTAAAGACATGATATGTTTTTGTATCGACCTATTTAAAATGTTCATTCCCCACCTGAAAACTTCTGTCATATCATTACATATTCTCGAGGAAGGCCTCACCATTCAGTGAGGCACACCTCATTTGCTCAAAGAATTGAACATGGCTTCTGCTGATACTGGCATGGAATGTGCTGGAGACTTGTCAAATACATATTGTTAATATGCAAATCTCACTCAATGACTCATTCCGCTCTCTCCTTAAAGTGGATTTGCAGTTTATCCCAGTTTCTATAAATCACTGGTGTGTTTTACTCAGGCATTCACCCCGGAATTGGTTACCCACTTCATTCTTTTACCATTCCTGCTAAATGTTTGCTTAAATTTTCCACTAAGCCCAAATTTCTATTTCAGATATCTCCTTGGCCTATTGTTTCCACATTCATCAAAGCTCATTTAAATTCTGGAAACGGGGTAGCTAACCCATTGCAGCTCTTATGACTAATTGTGAGAGCTACCATTCTCTCTCTTAGTTATAACTAGGGGAAGGAGGTGTCAAGAGATTTTAACCTATATAGATCCTCGTTACTTCATTGCTAATTTGATATTTTAAGTTTAAAGAATGGGTTTCAGTGAATATATTAGTGATGAGAAACTGTCTTCTTTTTTGCGCACAACATAAACATATCCCCAGCACATTTTCTTGTTTTAACATTTTTGCACTCTGTGATTTAATACTTTCATGAAGAATACATCAGTTTCTGCCAATCTGCACCTACACAAATACTTGTTCATGGCAGTTTAATCTGCCTGAGACTGCATGCATTTCCCTTCATTAATATGGAGTTGACTTCACCAATTACATCTTAATTAAGTTAAATAAGTATCACTGTTGTCATAGCATGATAACCCTGTACTCAGGCTTTCAGTTTTCAGAACTTCTCCATACTCCCACAAACCACACTACTTTGTGTGTGTAGGTGTGTGTCAGGAGGATGTTCTTTCTATTATTGACAGAGAAAAGTGTTTCATTGAAGGAAAAGGTTAGTACTTTAAACTTAGAATTCATGACACTGGTATTGGGGTGTCATTTCTCTTAAATGAAAGCAACAAAAATTGTTTCAGTGAAAAAAAAATGCTTTAACCAGTCTAGAAGTGACGACAGTAGCAGAATAAAGTTCTTGACATTTCCTACGTTCGTGCGCACATGTGGTTGGTGTGTGTGTGTGTGTGTGTATGTATATATATATATATATATATATATATATATATATATATATACACACACACAACAATCTCTAGCTATCTTTTTCTGGTATACAGTATTACAATACTTATAATACTACATCATTACATCGTGAAATGTTGAAAAAACAAAAGAACAAACTTCAAATGAGGAGGGGAAAAGGAACAAGTACAAAACATACCAAACAGTACTAAGACCAAGTCAGACAACACACAATGCTTCTCTCCTCCTAAAAAGCTCTATGTCAGTAAACCCCAGCTACAAAACCCAGATCAAACACTGTCTGAATAACAGTACTGTCAAAAGAAAAACAGCAGATCTGTTTTTCTGATAACAAAAGCCTTAACTAAATAATGTCTGAGCAGCCTATGTGCTTCTCTGGTGTGCAAGCTTCTTCTCTCCAATTATTTTAATATTTTGAAAGACCTATAGTGAAGCTGGACACATGCAGGAACATGGGGACCTACTAGACAAGCAGTAACTGGGACCATAAGATGCCTGCCATTAAGCACGCTTAAAAAGGCACACTAATACTAATGTTTGCTTCCTTTTATTCACTAATCATCTGCTTTCCTGTATGTGTGACTCAACCAGTGCAATCTGTTATCCTTGACCTTGTTTGCAATTGGAGCAACTTTGGCTTCTGCTTTGAGGTCCTCATTTCTTGTTTGGTCCCACTGTGTATATCGTACCTCCTGTCTCTGACACATCATCTGTACAGTCTCAGGCTTCCTGGACTGCCCTGCCTTCACTGACCAAGTTACTACACCATACAGAAGCACTGGTTGCACCACTGTTTTGTACACCTTACTTTTCGGATTCTTTACATTCTTCTATCACACACTACTCGCAGGCACTGCGCCAGCAGCTGATTGACTCACACACTACTCGCAGGCACTGCGCCAGCAGCTGATTGACTCTGGCGCTGACCTGATTCATACTTCCCGTCTTCTCAATGATCCTTCCCAAGTACATAAAGCTGCTCATCTCATCTATTTTCCCTTCTATCTCAAGTTTTAGTTTATTCTGATTTCCACCATTTGCTGCCACAACAATGGTCTTTGTCCATACTCAATTTCATCCCATGTGCCTTCATTTTTACAGTCCATTCCCCCTATCCATTTCTGAAGTTGTTGCTCAGTTTACCTGCAATACCACATCATCTGCATACAGCAGCTTTGTTGATTCATCCACTCCAACCTGTTTGCTAATGTAGTCCATCAGTGGTATGAACAACAGCGGACTCAGAGCTGAACCCTGATGAGCACCCACTCCCTCTAGAAACCCCTCTGAGTCCAGACACTGTTTGTACTTGTGTTATTGGATCCTTGTACATAGCCTGCACTAGTTCTACCAATGCATCCAGGACTTTGAACCATCACATGACTGCTGAATTCAGCTTTCTTGGGATCTCATTATATGCTTTCTCCAACTCTAAGAATGTCCATTTGGACCGTTTATCGCTAGCTTCTCCACTACCTGTCATACTGCAAACATTAGGTCAGATGTGAATCTAAACTGCTTAGTCATTTATGCAGCCGTGGCTGATAACATGGTTGATTAAATGAATGAAGGACTCCTACTATATTCTCTGGGGATTGCCTTGGATAATACCAACTGACCTAAGCCATGTTTCTGGGTCAATGTAAATTAGATAGTATGTCACATAATACAATAATAACTAAGATAATCTGGTAAAGTTGGAGAGGGTTTTAATTTTTTTATTTTATTTTTATTTTATTTATAATGTCCTTGTCTTTTCAGTTAGCAATTTCTGTTGTCCTTCTAGCTGGAATATAAGTTTTAAAGATTTGGTTAAATAAATCAACATAAAAACTTGTCAACAGAAAGGGACTCCATGGAGATATTTAAGATGCCATGGGACAAGTGGGAAAGAGAAAGGGATAGAAGGAAGCATGTTGTTAAATGCATTTAAGGGTCCGTTATGTAGTTTAATCTCTCAGACATGTAAAGTGACACACTTGTAAAAAATACAAGCAGATTGTGAAACAGCAAATAACAAAGGCCATACTACTGAAGTATATCTCCCCTGTCTGGGGCTCTCACCTCATGACTGCAAAAAAAGGTAATAAACCTAACTAATGACCTCCCCGAAACTGCCTCCTATAAGCAAGAATAAGTAGAAAAAAATCATCAAAAATATTTTTGATATATATATATATATATATATATATATATATATGTATGGGTCTACTTTACATGAACGACAACTCAAATGTTTGACTTTCATATGACCGAGACCATATGATTGAACATTCGAAACATCGACCATGTAAAGTAAACAGCATAACACACCAAAAATAAATAACTCTGTTTAGCAGGAGGGCAAGCCCCCCTGCACCCCTCACACACCCCCACTACTTAAATATACCAACTACGAGATTGCACTACATTGTGGTAATGGGAAATCTTCCCATTCCGCACTGTATGGAGATCTCCATTCAGATCGGTCGAGCTTTTAAAAGTTTGATCATATGGTCTCGGCCATATGAAAGTTGATCTTTTAAAAGTTTGACCATCTGAAGAGGACCCATATAGGTTCATAGGTAGGTATTAGGCTATCGGCCCTAGGGCCCATACAAGCCTAACCAAAAAATGTACCCTGGCTTTCGCCACCAAAGAAAATTATTTTCCTGTGCCCCTGTCGAGCAGAGCCACAGAAGTGATCCCCGGGGTGAATTTCCCATTTCCCATTCAATCATCAAGATTTTTCTTGAAGAGTGCTAATGAGGAGCTCTGTTTGACATAGATGGGAAGTCTGTTCCAGAGTATGGGAAGTCTCTGGGACAGGAATCTATCCCTCCAGCATGTTCTGTTTATTGTGGTGACAAGGTTTAGGTCCCTAGAGCGTGTAGCTCGGAGGGATTGGGATTTCTTTAAGTGGAGCATGTCCAACAGCTCTGGGTTTGACATAGCTTTGTATGTTAGGCAGAGATCACCCCTGAGTAGGCAATATGCGATGGAGTAAAGCTGTAGTTTTTTGAGACGGTCTGCATAGGGCATCTTAGAACAATACACAAAGTGACTCAGCGGCAAAATAGACTGTACGTGTATTTAATAAAATAACAAAGAAAACTTGAAGCGCTTTTCGTTTGTTTAAAAAAACAAACTTCATCAGAAGTAATGTACATACTATGAACTGATCCTTAAATACAGAGACACATCAAAGTGTGGGAACCAACATCCAAATTAACAATTAAACAACTATGTTAATTCAAATCTCAGGTAGTGAGGGCATCAAGGATTTCTAGTTTGGATGTGGATTTCGATAAAGAATGTTCTTTTTTGAAACAGATGTTTTTACATCCAGGTTATCCAGAAGCTTTATTAAATTTATTGATAGATGAAGTTTCATTTAAAAGGAAAGAATTATGGTTTAAACCAATTTTAAGTAGTAAATCACCCGGATGTGATGCACTCTTGGTACCTAGTAGTGAGACCATCGACGGCTCTATCGGAGAATTAAACCCGTGTTCACAGAAGCTTCAATGTAGCTTTGTGACTACTTATAATTTTCAAAGTATTGTCAATATTATAACAAAAAACTGGGATTTATTCAAATCCAACCATACAGTTCTTGAACAAATGGGTTGTAAACCATCAGTGGTTTTTAGAAGGGGTAAAAATTTGAAAAATATACTAGAGAAATGTAACAGTATCATCCCTAGAATTACAGGAATGTTTAAATGTGAGAGCGGCAACTATTGCAGGTTTATAGATAGTACAAATTTTTTTACAATAAATGGTCGTACATATAAAATGAAGGCTAAATACAATTATAACTCCAAGTTCATTGTTTACTTGGCTATGTACACAGGGTGTTTCACATTCTACGTGGGTAAAACGGAGAGAAGATTTCGTGACAGGATTTATGAACATCAATATGCAATAACCCACTGTAAGATGGATAATGCCCTGGCAAAGCATGTTCATAGTACTGCTTCTCACAAATTTAAATATTTAGTAATCGATAATTTTATACAGGATTGCAGAGGTGGACCAAGTTTTTTTCGGTTAGAAGAGTTAGAGCTACTCTGGCAATTAATGCCTTTAACTATCCTGGTTTAAATGAAGCAAGCTCTATTATGAGCATATTAAAACTTAAAAACTTGCAAAGATAGTTTATTTATATTTTATATTTATATTTTTATTTTACATTTTGCATTTTTTATGTAGTTGTGGTAACTTGTTTATATAATGTTCCATTGGGTTTCGTGTCTGCTTTTGGGTCAGTTTTCAGTATGTTTTTAATTTTTATATAGAATGTTCCCTTTAAAACAGGTACCTGAGATTTGAATTAACATAATTGTTTAATTGTTAATTTGGATGTTGGCTCCCGCACTTTTATGGGTCTCTGTATTTAAGGATCAGTTCATAGTATGTACATTACTTCTGATGAAGTTTGTTTTTTTAAACAAACGAAAAGCGCTTCAAGTTTTCTTTGTTATTTTATTAAATTCACGTACAGTCTATTTTGCCGCTGAGTCACTTTGTGTATTGCATAGGGCATCTGTATGAGGCCAGTAATCCTCTTTGTGAGGTATTTATATATGTATATATATATATATATATATATATATATATATATATATATATATATATATATATATATATATATATATATGGGTCTACCTGACAACGCCGAAAGCTGACAACGCCGACGATGAGAACACCGCCACCAGAAGATGGAAAACTGAGATGACCGATGGATGAAAACCCCGACGCTGAGAACACCAACATGTGAAAAGGCTGTGTAAGTATGCGGTAGTGACGGACGTTAGGGTTAGAGTGCGAGTAAGGTAAGTGTGCGATATTGACGGACTCTAGGGATAGGGGTGGGTTAAGTGAGTTGGGGTTAGGGCGCGGGTTAGGTGAGTGTGCGATAGTGACAGTGTTTAGGGTTAGAGGCGGGTTAAGTGAGTTAGGGTTAGGGCGTGGGTTAGGTGAGTGTGCGATAGTGACGGACCTTAGGGTTAGGGTTTGGGTTAAGGTTATAGATAGTTGTGTATGTAAGGTTTCGTGTGGGTTTGTAAGGATTTTGGTGTGCTTGTGCTGTGTGTGTGCTATTTGGACAGGGGATTTGTTTTGTTTGTTGATTGTCGGGATAGTGGTGTGTCGGGCATGTAAGGTTTCGTGTTTGTGAACTTTCGGTTATGTGGTGTCGGTGATTTCGTTGTCGGTGTTGTAGTGCGTCGGTGTTGTCAGGTAGACCTATATATATATATATATATATATATATATATATATATATATATATATGTGTGTGTGTGTGTGTGTGTGTGTGTGTGCATATATAAATATATATACATATATATATATATATATATATATATATATATATATATACACACACATATATATATATATATATATATATATATACATATGTATATATATATTTTATGCCCATAACAGTGATAATGCTAATCACCCTCTACTGAGCTATGTGCCCATCTTATCTAGTATGTTATTATATTCCTATTACAAGTGGGAAAAAACACAATGGAGGAAGGGTGATATGAGAACTGGAAACAAAGAAGCAAGTGAAAAAGGAAAAATAAGTTGAAATTTTAATGTCAATATCAAGACCCTCAGGCAACGGAATGGATATACAGTGGTATTGATTAAACAGGTACAATGTCCTCCCCTTTAACTTCTATATAACACAAGCAGCTGCCCATGCAAAGAAGGTGTGCAGCTGCTCACAGCCAGCTATTCAGTGAGGCTACACTTCTTATATTCAAAATATGCCCTGCATAGGGCATTGCAGTAGTGCACTGAATAACAGTGCCCTGTGTGGGGAATCACAGTAGTGCTCTGAATATCAATGCCCTGTGTGGGGCATCACAGTAGTGCACTGAATAACAAAGGCCTGTGTGGGGCATCACAGTAGTGCACTGAATATCAATGCCCTGTGTGGGGCATCACAGTAGTGCACTGAATAACAAAGGCCTGTTTGGGGCATCACAGTAGTGCACTGAATAACAATGCCCTGTGTGGGGCATCACAGTAGTGCACTGAATAACAAAGGCCTGTGTGGGGCATCACAGTAGTGCACTGAATAACAATGCCCTGTGTGGGGCATCACAGTAATGCACTGAATAAAAATGCATCACAGTAGTGCACTGAATCACATTGTCCTGTGTGGGGCATCACAGTAGTTCACTGAATAACAATGCCCTGTATGGGGCATCACAGTAGTGCACTGAATCACAATGTCACCTAACAGCAAGGGGCTCTCTGCTCATTTCTCACTGAGGTGATTTCTGTGCAGTCAGCATGACTTCTTGTGCTCATGTCAATTTTCTCTGGGTATTCTGGTTTTCTTCCACATCCCAAACACATGCAGTTGGTGCACTGGCAAATGTAGTGCAACAAGGATAAGTGTGTTTGTGCAAAAATACCACATAACAGTATGCCCGTATAAGTCCATGACATTTGTCATATGCATTTGGTTTGTTCTGGAAGTTTCATCTATACAGAAAGCATGGCAACTCCACACTACCATGTAACAGTCCAGTCAACTACACAAGTAATTAGCATCTGATGGTAAGCAATTTATGAGTTTTATATGGTGAAAGATTGTAACTTCATATACCCCAGGGCAGCGCTTTCAGTTCACACAAGGAAAGCCTATGGAACTATTCATTTCTGAATGCAATTTCTCACCAGATGTCAAGAACTCTTCTTTCATAATCACTGTAGTGTTTTAAAACTTTTCCTTTCTTGTATACAGTCCAACAAGTGATAAATTAAATGATGTAAATGATTGTCTTAGACAAGTAACAGAATCTCTTATTACATCACTTAGAGTACTTTAATTGTGTTGGTCAGCTCCATCCTAGATACAAATCTGCCTACTGTGAGTTAACCTGGCCCTTTAGGTTTGTTCTGGCATAGTTATAGAGTTATCCTCCACATCATCTCTGTTCTCAAACCTGAAGTTAAATCTTCAAATGCTTCTATACCTTGTTTAGGCAGAAAGCAAATCATTTTTGCACCAGGTCCCACCCCCTCAAAAAACTGTGATCTTGGTATACTATTTACTGTAAACCTGGGACTACAATGCTGGATTTGCCACAATGATTTTTTTCCTGTCTGCTTTTTGCTTCCATCCCTGCCAACCATTAAGGTTTCCCAAATGAAGAATGGCCTCATTGATGAGCATCATCCACACAGGTGACTGACCAGAGATGACAGTCATCCATTCAGCCATGAAGATACCTTAAACATCCACCCATGTCATCTCCTGCCTACACCATTTTATAAACAATATCATCCTGTTGGGCTGAGGGTCAAACTTCACTCCTCAAGTAGGGCCATTCATATTAGAAAAAGTAGTTTAATTGTCTGCATGCTTCAGAGCTACACAGCATTGTCATCATCTTTGCCAGTCTGTGTCTTCAAGGCATTTCTGTGAACCCCTAACCTCTTTCCTGCTGGTGATGTGCATACCTACATCACAGCAGTGACCACTTATTTCTCCTGTATTGGATGCATGTGGACATATATATATATATATACACACATATACACAAGGCCAGGGGCTGCATTCACGGTTTTTTTGATAGCCATAGTGACATCATTTCTGATGAGCATCCTGCTTTCCATGCATGTTCCCCTTTGTTTGGCTGCACTAAAGAAACACATGCTATATATATATTTTTTTTTTTTCTTTCCTTGTACTTAGCTTAAAATCAATTTCTCTTGGGGATTCCTTCTGTTACACAGGAAGACACTTTTTCACAAGCTGCTGGTCTGCACATGTGCAGACTGACTGGCCCCTGCTCAGTGGCGGGTGTGACCCACTTTGCTCTCCTCCCAATTCCTCAGCTATCCTCACTGAACTATCCAATTTTAATACTCCACTTCATGCCTTACTAACTTATAATACCATACCTCTCTCAAGGAAGCAGTACACTCCTTCACAATAACCAAATAAGCTCCACAATGCATCTTGCACATAAATATCCTCTGTTTGCTAACTTACTGTACCTCCATATCATATTTAAAGAAAACTTGTACCTCAGCTCTTCCTCAAAACACAGAACTACCAATAAAAGTAGCAACAACTTGCTTTGCATATACTTTCAACTTCTTGCAGTACTTCTCACATAACCATCTCCCACACTTATTCAAACCAGTACTTATTCTGTCATGTTCTCTATCCTGAAAAAGACTACAAATATTACTCGCATGTACAAAATGCAAAGAAAATCTTACAATCTGGAACACTTGTTTAGTTGCATTTAATTGGTTATATCAAGCTTTGTTTGCCAAAGTTTATATAAAAACTCATTCCTCTAATTTCTCTGTTGCTCAAAAGGGCTAATAAGGAATCAACCCCCAGCCCACAGACTGCACATATATCTCACAACACTAAGCATAACCATTACCTAATCTGTCTGGATTCTAATAAATGCCTAAACTTTGAGAAAGAAACAAGCCAGATGAGCATTTTTATCCAAACCCTCTCATTACAGAATCCTGACTAAAAGCTGACCACTCTAATAACAACCATTGTTTTGGGATACAACTGTATATTTGATGATTGACCTGGACACAGGGCAAGGACAAGCACACTACTAACCAGTTCTTAACATTATAGTCACTTGTCCAAGCTAACCCCACCTCTAACTCTGACCCAAACTGTCTTTTTGTAAAAATGCCTCCCACTTCTATAAGCAGCTTTTTGTTGTTTTAGCTTATATAATACCATTTTTATCTATCAAACAATCTAAAGCTATCATTCAAAACATACTCTCCACCATCCTACTCATGGAAAATCTTGTCACACTCAGGCACGTCAATCTAAACCTGCTAGGAACCTCAATTAATGACATTACAGAAATCCTAACAGAATTTCAAGCTCCTGCAGTTGGTAAAACAACTTGCTATACCACACAACAGCTTAAGTCAATACTTCCTACTAGACCTTATAATCACCACATACCTAGCTAACGTCTCTTCCATAGCCACCCTGAATACTTTCTACACTTCCACTTTCTAAGATTGCAGCTAAACAGATCTTAGCATTTTTTAGAGTAACTCCCTCTTCACTCTTTTATAGGCTCTGACATCCTATGCCTAGGGTTATGGTGTTACTGTAAAGACCATGTCATCATCCCACCTTACTCCTTATCAATAATCTTTGCTTCACTTCAAACACCACACCAGTTATGTGGAAATTAGCACTAATTATACCATTTCCAAAGAAACTAAACTAGCTTCAGTTGCACACTACTGAGTAATCTCTGTCGTACCAACTCCGGGAAAACTTCTGGAGAATCTCATGTCATCAATTCCCCTCTTAACAACAAATATATCACATAACATCCCAGAAACAACATGAACTTTGGTCAGGAAATAACACCATGACTGCACTATGGAACCGGAATGCCAGAATCGTAACCCATATGGACAAAGGTAACCTAACAGGTGCCCTATTCACTGGCCACACCTCAACCTTTGACAATGTGGATCACACTATTCTGCTCTCCCAGCAGATTGGTATAAAAGTCAATTGGACACTTGAATGTTTCCAAGACTTTCTCAGGAAGATAGCATTCAAAGTTAATGTTGACTCCTAGCTCTCCCATAAAGTCAAAACATGTGTGTTCCACAAGGATCTAGACGCCCCCCACACACACACACCAACTGTTTACCATTTTGGTCAACAATTTTTCATTAGACCTACCACATCTGCAAATTCTGCTTCACACAGATGATATGACTGTCTACAGATCTAGCCCGGGATACTAACTCATTCAAGAATAACTTCAACATGACCTGCTTCCTTCTTAGGGTTTGACTTATCATTTTAGGCCCAGTGACAGTGACACAAATGTGGTGATGATGATAACAGTACCTACCCCTTTGGGGCAGTCACAGTATTTTCAGAATTGGCTTTTGAGTCCTCTGAAATGATGTCCCATTCAGTACTAGGGCCAGCCCCAGTGCTGGCAGATGTGAGTGTTGTCACCACAACTTCAGCTGCAGTGTTGACCCTGATGGAAATTATGATTTTGAGAGCCAAGATGGGAGATTCAGTCCCAAATTAAAATTTAAAATGTAATACTTTAAAACCTAATGGCATGGATGTTGAAATTAATTGGAAATGTTTTTGAAAAGTGACTTAGTTTTGTGACTGGACTTTTTAATCGATTCTGTTAAGTTCTACGGACTGGATATTGTGTTAAGCTCTACTGAATGGATTGGATATGCTCCATTGAAGGCTGTTGTTGAAGCAGTCAAGTTTATAATTTTAATGAAGTATTTTCTGAATGCCTTGTTGCATATTTTTCTGTGTGTATACAATCAGATTTCAGTGGGATTCAGCAACTAAAATTATACAGACCCTGAAAATACTACCACATTGTGATGCATGGAAATAGGAAGAATTACAAGCAGCAACTATGACCACCATTACTCCACGCTTTGTTAGGCTTTTCGTAATACAGCATACAGAGTAGCAGGTTGAGGCATCTCCATAAGGAGGTAGGCCTGATTTAGGCTCATTGGATTTCTAGAATAGTTTACAACAGGCTTCATCAGTGCCTTGCATAATAGGTTCACCTTGTTTGGAACAAAGGTGAAGGACAGGTTGTATCAGAGTGAGCAGGAAAACAAAATGGTCATGGCTGGTAGGGTTAAGTCATAGTTCCACAGAGATTCTTTGCCAGGCATCAGCAGTATTTTGGTTTAAGAAATCCCATCAGACCTTAACTGGATATATTTATTTATGTAGTTACTTTTGGTTTTAAGTGTAAGATAGCAAACTGCCATGTAATAGGTTCCAGAAGTGGGGATTGAGAATGGATTGTTTACTGGGCTATATGCCGTACTTTTATAACTTAGAAATGGTACTCTCTACAAACTGCTAAATGGTCTGTATTTTCTGACCTAGTAACCACATACTATCAAATCTTTAAAGCATCTCCTCCAGACTTAAATCTGTCACTCTTAAGTCATTTTCCTGTATGAGTTCTTTTAGTGCATATTACAGTTTATACACACCTCTTCTTACTTTTCCCCTTGTAATTAAGAACATTAATTATCTTTTTGGCAGAGTTTCATGCATTCACCTCCTATTTTAGATATTTTACATAGTTTGCTGTTATTCAATGTTATTTTTATTTTAATTGTATATAGTAAGACTTGAGTGTAGGGCAGCCGCGGTGGTGCAGCGGTTAGCATTGATGCCTTACAGTAACAGGTTCTCCAGTTTATTTATTTTCTAATTATGTATGAGTTTTGAATTTCTTTCTAAAGATGTTTGCATATAATGAAATGGTGATACATTAACAAGTGGATTAAGGTATTTTCAAAGGATGTCTTTTTAAATGGTGTAATTAATTTAATTGAAAAATTTTTTAATTAATTTATTGTATGGAGTATTTAAACTAGATAGAATTGCTTAACAAATTACATCTGATGAAGTGTTGGGATACAAACGAAAACGCATTTGGACTTAATAGCGTTAATGTTGGTGCCTTTCCGTTGCTGTGTTGCGGATTTGCTGTTTTTGGCTGTCGTGGATTAAAAACTATACAATTTTACTTTGGAGCTTCCGTGGCATTTCCTTTCCTTTATTTTGGATTTACAGGTTCTCCAGTTCGATCCTTGGCTGGGGTGCCTTCTCTTTGGTGTCTGCATGTCCTTCCTGTGGTCGCATGGGTTTCCTCCTGGTGCTCCGGTTTCCTCCCACATCCCAAAGACATGCTGTAGGTAGATTGGACACACCAAATTGGCCCTAGGCATGAGTATGTGCATGTGTGTGGCTTCTGTGGAAGGTTGGGTGCCGGGCTGGCAATGTGATACCATAAAACTCCACTGCCGATCATGAGTGGACAGGTGATCCGCTGTGCTGATCCCTAACTGGGAAAAGCCAAAAGAAGAAGAAGATAGTAAGACTTGAGTGTTTTGTTATATTTTTACTCAGGATGTTTATCTGAAAATATTTCAATAAAATGCTGTTAAAAAAAGAAATCCCAAATAGACCAACTAAGAATACTGTATTGACAGGAACTTCTGCAGATGTGGGGGTTTATCATGTGGCCACCATCCTAGAGACAGAGATATTCTGGAACATCAAGGGTTCTGCCATCCTTTTCCAGCAGAACCCCAGCTCACTTTCCCAACTGTTTACGTCTAGAGGTAGTGGGCAGTCATATTTCCTTATATCCAAATACTTGGCTGGCCATTATGTAGGACAAACATATCACAGGGATCATATCCAAAGCTATTTCATTCCCTTTTTGGAAACCCCACTGCCACCAATTCATCCCCTGCATGATATTCCACCCTGACAAAAGGGGGTAAGTAAGTTAAGACATTATGAACCTTTACAGAAAAGGATCCTGGAGGAGCCATCAGATCAGACAAGATCTGGGTTTCACTCCAGGTTTTCCTAGTACTGAAAAAGACATAGGGCTTCAGGCCCATGCTAAATCTCAGTTGCCTAATCTCATAAATACAAAGCAACATTTTGAAAGGTAATGGTTCAGTCCATCATTCCATGTTTACAGAATGGAGACTGAATGTGGTCTTTGTATCTCCATGATGATATTTATACATAAAAATAACAAATATGTCCAGTTGTTCATTTTGTTTCCTGGTAATAGCCAGTCATTACTAGTACAGAGCCCTATCTTTCTGTCTCACTACAGTCCCCAATGTGTTTACCAACTATATATTAACAGTAACAACACATCTACTGCTCCTTGGGATAAGGATATTTATATGAATAGCTGAATCATAGCTGCTATGCAAAAGAATACTACCGATAGAGAACTGAATTGAATTTGCATCAAATATGTTTTGTCATCATTGTGATGCAATATTTCTTCACTAAATTAGTGAACTCAGTCCTTGGTAGAGATAAGATATATTTAACATGTCTAATTAAATATTAACCTTCTTCCTTTTTCGTGTTTCAGAATGTTAAGCTTGACAGAAGTTGTATGCAATAAATAGGGATAGCATTTCAGGATATGCAGACAGTAAGTCTTTTGGCTTTTCCCGGTTAGGGGTGGCCACAGCAAATCACCGGTCTGTTAATGATTGACAGTGGATTTTTACGGTGTTGAGTTGCCAGTCTGGCACCCTACCTTCAAAGAAGGCACCCCCAACACAAGCATGCACCTACCTGCATGCCTTTAAAGTTCAGTTAACCATAGGGAGGACATGCAGACTCTGCATAGAAGGTGCTCCAGCTGAGAATCAAACCAGAGAACCTCTTGGTGTGAGGAGACAACACTAGCCACTGCACCCTGTTCTCAATAAATAGTAGACGATTATGGATTCTGATCTATGACTGCATGCACCAAGTCTACCTTTGATGTACAGAACTTATACAAGAGGGCAGGAGCATGTGAATAGGACTGTTTTCACAGTTGTTGACACCTAGTCCCATGCCTGACACCTAACATTAACTGAAATGCAGTTGCAGACTTCAACCAAAAGTGACTGTTCCATCAGCCAGCAAATAGGAAGGAGCAGTATCTTTTCATTTAGCAGTATAAAGACACCAAATGTGCAAGGCACTCCCCAAAAAGACACACACACACATATAGCTCTGTACAGTTTCTGAATAGGTGTATATACGCAATAGTGCATAGACATCAGAAAACAAAGCCACACACAATATTTCCATAACCTGCCACTACTGTTGTTAAATCACAATTGCTTCAACCAGCAAGAGTGGGCTGCACTTCCTAGAAGAAGTGCTAAGTAGGGACTTGAACAGTTGTTGCATAGTGACATCACCCAAAGAACACCAGTGCATAAGAAGAAGCAAATAGTGCATAGTACCCATAAATGGCAAATGCTGCACGAAGGGTCAGAGTTATAGGAAATGCACTGCCATTTCTTGTGTTCTAGGGATCTGGCAGTAATGCAGCTTTTGTTCCAATATTAGCAAGCACATCACTGACAGATGCATTCATGTGTGTTAATCTGGTACAGAGTATGTGCAGTACTTTGCTCAGCCTCATTATTATGTACACCTGCAACTGTGTGCACTTGTTATTACGTATTTACCTAATAATGCACAGAGTCCTCTCCTTGTCAAATTGTATCACTGTATAGTGCAGAGTATTCTGCTTTTGTTTTGTACTTCAAAACTATGTGCACATATTGTAAGGCAAAACACAGCACTGATAAAATGCTGCATTCACTGCCGACCTTGTTATAAATCTCATTTCTGGTTGCAATGTTTGGGAAGTACCCAGGTTGAAATGGGATACAGTGTACACAGCCTTCTACAATGGGGGATCATGTAGTCACCCTTCATCTTCCACAGTATAGGTTTAGTTGCCCTCCCACAAAAACACTCTGTGTGCATGTAAACATGTATGCATGTATGTCTGCACATGTTTCAAACCTTTAAACCTCTTTTGCAAAACATTCTCTGCAGTACACATGCTTTAGAAGTGTACAGTTGGCTGGGTACACAGGTTGCCAAGCTGTGCACTCTTCAAATCTCAGCTGGAGTTCTGCATGTGATAGCACTCTGTGCATTGCAGAAATGTGCATAAGCATGTTCACAAAGCCATGCATTTCTCTAAATTGTAGACAAGTCACAATGTCATGCACACAATTCTACTTTAAGAATCCACACAGACTCCATTATCACATTCTAGATGGGATATAGTTTGCATCTCTAGATATGTGAATCCTTTTGGAAATCTCTAGGCATCATGCCATTGACTGACAAATGTTAAACAGATCTCATTGTTCTACACATAGTAAAAGCATCTCTTTTACAATGGTCTGTGATATAACTTTTAAGAAAAACGGGTTTATATTACAATCTTGGCCGCTTAGCTTGTCGAACGCCGAAATGTCAACAGCTAAATGGCAAAAGCTTAAAATCGGGAATGGCCACTTACGAGATTTTTTCCTCGGGGAAAAATTTGCTTGGCTTGGCCGTCACAAATTAAAATAAACTTCCAAACCCTAACAAAGTGGGGGGCTTCACCCCTCACACCCCCTGAAGTGGGGGGGCTGTGCCCAAAACACCCCCCTAACTAAATATACCAACTCTGCAATCATTCTACATTGGGGAAAGGGCAGATTCCCGATAATGGCCAAGCAAATTCTTTCCAGAGGAAAAAATTCACATAAGTGGCCGTTTGCGATTTTAAGCTTTCGCTATTTAGCTGTCGACATTTCGGCGTTCAACAAGCTAAGTGGTCGAGTATATAATATAGACCCAAGAAAAACATCTGCTTACACTCTGTTAAATGTTCCCGTCTCTTTCTCCCTCTATATCTATCTACAGCCTCTTTCCTATGAACGTCTGTGTATCTGCATATCCAACTACTTCTCTAGCTATCCATGGCATGAGATACAATGACTGTTCCATATCTGCTGTTTGGCTGTGATTAGCCAGGGTTATATGTGTTGGTTTGTATCATCACAGCAACAAACAGGAGGAGACTGAGTAATATCAATGACAACGTCTAGTGGTGAATGACAGTCCCAGGAGAAATCAGTATACAGCTATATTTTAAATAACAGAGGTGAACAATGAATACATTTGCTTTCACTGGCTAAATGCCTTTTTAGAAATTACAGCATCGGGGAAGCATGTGTTTTAAGTTTGCATTGGGGCTAGGATCCTATATTTCCTAGTTGTTTTAGCCAAAGCATTCAGCAAGCTTCTAACATGACAATAGTATAGTTAACTGATGATATGTGTAGAATGGCTTAACAGTTTTGCTGAACCATCTGCTGAGAATGATCTTGCTGAAAGTCTCAATTATAATAAGTGCTATAGAGATTTTACTGTGACAGTGAGGAGCTTGTATTCATTTTCACAATGGAAATGTGCAGAAGAACATATCTAAACTCACTAGAAGCCTGCATTAAAGAAATGCATTGCCACAACTGACTGTAGAGCAATGTTATTTACTTATCATACGGTTTTAATAATTTTCCAGCTTATTCTACTGCTATTCATGACACTATTCTGTCGAAGTACACTGAATTCTCCACATGACCATTAGGCTTTTATTCTGTATACTGCAACAGAATCATGGCCAGTTCTAACATAACTATTACAGTGTTTGACTTCTGCATTCACAGCAAGCTACATTGCTGCAGCAAAATTTCAGTTTTAAAGAAAAAACACACCACTATTATTTGCTTCCATGAAGAGAGGAGTGATTACAACCTGACTCTATATGTGGGTATATATCAATTTTACAAGAATTGCCTTTTAGTAGGAAAAATGTGTGGTAATATCAGCAAGATACAGTACACTGTTAAATCCAGAGTCATCAGTATTATATTAGAGCGCATCTCAAAAGGAATTAAAATCAGTATTTTCACAGGCAACATTGATGTTTTGTAGATTAACAGGGTGTACCATTTAGTACTTATTGTTTGATGCAAACTGCTCAGAATGGGCCTTAAACACCTACTGGAAGAAAAGATTCCCCTCAAACACAGCATTGCAACCTGGGCATCAAAGAACAGATGTCTAATTTTCATGAACCCTGAATGTCGATTCAGGTGGCCTAGGCTGGGCAATGAACAATAAAATCTTCAGACTCAGGAAATGGCAACTTTCTACACTTCCACCAAGGAGATTATAGAAGACGTTAACACCAGATATGAATGTAAGTATGCACGACACAAGTATAATCCACACCTTCAATATTTGAAAAAAAAAAGAATAAAACAAGAAAAATATCACTTGGATGCATTACCACTACTGGATCCACATACCAACAATCTTAAATTTTGTGATTACACAAATAATAATAGTATTACTTCTGATTTACTTACAAAAGTAACACCATGTTATTTTCAACAACTCATTCCATAAAGCATGCACCACATATCCTAATAAAGAAGCACTAATTACCTATATACTATACAATTCCAGATAAAATATATAACAATTTGTAAAGCCATTGAGTACTTTGCATTAATGACCAATGTTTGCTGTTTTCAAGAACAAGAAGCCGAGTGCGAAACTTGCTTTGTGACCTTTTGGCCAAGATTAAGCGTAGTAACTATCCTAAACCATACTTTTCTAAGATTATAACAAGCCAAGAAAGCCATGTGGAGGCTATCTAGTGAAATACAGAGGCCACAATGCCACTGAAACACCAGAGTACTAATGCTGCATAATCCTTTGCAATGGCTCATGAAAGAGCGAGTGACAACATCTGAATAAACACATCAAGCTAGTCATACACTGCCCTTAAGTGATTTCATGATAGCTGTTGTGGTTAAACACTATGCAGAATCAAACCATATTAATTTCAAAGGCAGCACCCTTACTTCGCACATTCATGTGACCAAAGCATGTCATCATACTTATGATGGTGAATCTTATAGTAGCATGGAGTTGATAGTGTAATTTTTTAATTAGAAGCAAATATTAAATTTATACTCTGTCCATGGCATTCAGAAACCTGCTTTGTGCAATTCTGCTGAGATTACCTTGGGTATTCCTTATGTTTCAATAAGACTCAAAGACAGTTATCATGTAATTATCTGGAAATGGCTCAAGCTGCTCCTAATTAGAAAGCCTGCATGTGGAAATGGCAAGTTCAGTGGAAGGGGGTGTCAAGACAGTGGGGATTTTTCACAACTGTAGCCAGGAAGGATGCAAAGAGATGCAGAGTAAGTGGTAGGAGTTTGTGTAAGCTTGTGCACATGTGCTTTTTGTGACACTGAGAAAGGCTGGAAGTCACAGTCTACTTTTATTACTTTAAAGGGGGTGGAAATTAGTGTATGAGGAGAATATGAAAGGGGTACAGAAAGAGGAGGAACACACAAAAATGGGGAGGAAGAATATATTTTATCAGGGACAGGCACCCCTTTTTTGAAGAAGGAAAGATGGGGAAGGATATAAGGGCAAGGTATGGCTTGGAAGGATAGTAGGGATTTAAAAGCAATGGCACACAAGCAAACAAAATACAGACAAAGACTAGCAGGGTAGGTGTTGGCACACATGGTGGGGGTTTCACAGTGGAATAATACAGATGCAAACAAAATGAGGACACTAATGACAGAGAGGATTTGGCAAGAAACAAAAGAGAAGTGATACAAAAGGAAGGGGAACACCATGATGGGAAATCAAGTGGGTATAACCCTCCTGTTTACACACAGCCTGGGCTTGCCCCATGGAGAGGTCAGTCAGCATCCTGTCCACATTCCCCCTGGGTCCAGCCTGAGATGGCAAAGGCACATTCAGGTAGCGGTGCAACATATGATGCCATCTGAGGTCCCTCTCCAGAATACTGATGTAGGATACCAGATATTGGGTCCACCAGTCTCCTTACCACTACCACCAACTCCCACCATATGACAAACCGTGAACTCTCTGCAGTATCACTGCAAGGAAAAATTGCACTTTCCTCTAGTACGTGACCACTAGAGGCCACATATGATTCAACCAGGCCACCCCTCACCAGACCTAATGGGGAGACAGGCCTGAATCCAGGTGGGGTGCTGGTGAGAGAAGGCTGGGTCTGATGGGGTGGGGACCTGTGTCATGCATGTGGCAGATGCTGCAGAAAATAGATATATAAAAACAACAAACATCAAATGAAATATAAAATATCCAGAGAGAGAAACAAACAAAAAAGACATTAGTATACTCATGTGATATGACCTTTCAGATTGTTATGCAGATGTGTACTACACATGCAGTAGAAATGTTATCCTGACGCTTCAAGTAGTTCTGGTCTGCATGCACTACCCGAAGAGCCTATGGTAGGATGTGCAGGCAGCTGTGTAGTTTCAGTTCCCATGGCAATAATTGTATGTGAAGGTGTGCATGATACACTGGGGGCATGGGACTGCTGTGTGGCACATTTGTAGTGAGTACGTGGATTACTGCACCTATGGAATGACTGTATGCACTGTGCATGGAAGCTGTAGGTAACAACCCACATAACATGACTCTAGCACGATAAACAGGTATATGTTAGGGGAAAGTATGACCAGCAGTGATATATGTTAGAGCAAAACATGAGCAATATGGTGTCAATAAGCACACAGCCACTACCAGATACAGGCCCTCAACACAATCTCCCCCTTTATTTATGATAATTCCCAATAAAACTACAATCCACATTAGCTACACTTGCAGAATACCTACTCAAACATGTTCTCCCCCGTAATACAAGCACTGCACCCCCCCACACACATAAACACACGCACCAACATGTATAGTCTGGCATGAGCAACCTCCACAAGTTATGGATACGAGATCACCCGTCATGCCAGTGAATGAAAGCTGCACTACAGGAAGACAGAAGTGTTTGTCTCAGTGCGAACACATGCTTGTGTAACCCAGAACCGCAGAGTGTTTTCTGCTTGTGTGGGTGAAAACCAGAATGCCTACAGGTATAGAAGTTTTGTTTCACTGTTCTAACAAATGGGGCACAGTGATTTACTTACTACTATAAAACATAATGGCACCAGTCAGCCCTAAATCTACATACTGTACCCAAACAGTACAACCTATGAACTGATAAATATGAAAGTCATTTCAGTTGTAATATGTACATAAGATACAGCAGTGTAATAAAATAATACAACTTTTGCAGACACACACACTGGCACTGTGCAGATATAACAGGTAATATTAATACAGAATACTATAGAATGCAATAGCAGAGTCCAAGGCCCATATTATACATTTCACATTTGTTATATATTGCTGTTCTTTCTAAATCACACCACCATTTTAACTGAAATTCCCTGACCATTTACTGTTAGTGACTTTACGTCAATATTAAGTATGGGTCTTTCTTCTTTAGAAAAGATAGAGCATGAATACAACCTTTGAATATATCACCAAAAATGTTTTTTGGAAGGGAAACAAATGGTTATACAAAAGGGTTTAGAATTCTAATTGCTATCTACAGCATAACGGATGCTATAAATTCAAATATGAAAAAGAGGTTTGTTAATTGCAGACATATTCGTAGACCTAAGTGGGGCTTTTTAAACTTTGATCACACCTTACTTATGGCAAAACTCAATCACTGTGGCTCTGCTCTGATGAGGATCCATGTTTATGAATGAAGAGCTACTTGACTAATCATACAGATGATCATAGTATTAAGAGCAGGATGCACACAACCCGACACTCTTTGTGCAGGAGTACCTTAGGGGTAAGGTTTTGGACTCGTTATTTACAATGCGATAAAAGACCTGCGTGATGTCCTCTTTACTGTTCATGTGGATTACCTCATTTTTGTAAGAGTCGTAAGAACAATCAGTAAAATGTGGCAGAGGTACTAGTGGTATACAAGGGGATCTTCTATGGACTGTGTGACTGAATTAAAGATAAGCAGCTTATATTATATCCAAGAATGTCTTTGTCCATTTTATTTGCTTCACAGCTAATACATGTTTTACCCTGTGATGTTTCAGACAGATATAACCCCCTCATAAAGTTCTAGAATTTATATAGTAGCAGGTTAGGTATTTTGATAAATCTAGTGTGTTCCTGTTGGTAAGACAATAAGCATGAACTAGTGTGCATTGTGCAGGGCATACTCCACTACAAGTGGGGGCATTTTGAGTTGCAAGCTGCAAAATGTGATTAAATTCCAGTATAATATAGGCTTGGTGTCAATTTTCATATTTACTTATGACATTTCTTGTCAACTACCTGTCCCACTGGCTGTTTGCCAAAGATTAGATCATACATTTTTTTTAAACCTTTTTCAGCATACCACTTTGGAGGAAAATTGAGAAACATTCTGCTCTGCATTGTTTTACTGATGTCTTTATTTAATGATATAGTGCTTAAGAAGAAATGTCATATGTATTTAAGTATTTTACCAATAGCAACATACTCTATAAAATGAGTATGAGTGGGTGTGCAGATGCAGAAGAAAATCTGTCAATTGAGTGAAAACGTTAATTCCCTTAAAACATTAAAAACATTATATTTAACCTTCTATAATGGATTTACACTGAAAAATAGCAACTGCATTGGGGTTTATCAAAAAGATATTTAAAGGAAATGTTTAAGGAAAGGCAAATAATTTAAATTTTATTCCTTGTTTCACGTAATGAACTGATAGCAAAAAAAAAAAAGAAATAAATTGTGTTTTACTGATGTATATAGTTTTCTGGTATATTATAGGGTGCAGTTTAGTAGTCTACATACTCCTAGGATGGCAAGCAAATGGAGCATTAGGCTTCTAACAAAATAGTTTAAACAAGACAATTAGTCAGTCATTGGATGGATGACATCATTCCATATAAACAATAACCAGCCTATGGTTGGAATGATTCTGTGGACACACACACACACACACACACACACACACACACACACACACACACACACACACACACACACAGCCAGAAGTTGGTCAAACTGTGTCCTAGGCAAGGTAATGGACTAGGGCTCCCCGGAGCCCTTCCAGTGTTCCATCACTTGGCTCTTTCTTACAGTTACCATAAACACTGCTCAAGCTTGCCATTGTGTAGACTATTTTCCTCTTTACGTTTAGAATGATTACAGAGCCATGGATTTAAAACTTTTATTTCATATTTTATAGTACAGACACTGATGGCCATTTGCTAAACAAAACAAAGCAGGTCAATATTACAGCAGACTTAGCATGAGCAATGGTAAAATTCTCTTCCCTTGAAAATCACATTCATACAAAATACGTCTGACCATTCATGGATTAAGTGCATCTTGGACCCTGAGCTGCATTCAAACCATGTCTCCCTGCACATGATTTTAGGACCATGCATAAACCATGTAACTCATTTTCTTGACTGGTTAAATTATATATTTTTTTATTTAATACAGCAGCATTTGTTAGATTGTGTTCTAAATTTCTATTTTTGAACATTCTTCCATTAAGCAGTGAAACAAAATGTATAAACCAACAATGACAAAAGTACTCATTTCAGAACATTTCAACCATGAAAGGTGACTCACACCGCTGTCATTACAATTGCCCAATATCCATATTCCAACAGTTATAGTAACTTTATTGACAGTGTACACATTACATGCATGATTATGATAAAAATAGTCACAGTAAAGTATTCCAATTTGCTTTACACTAATGCACATTAGTCCTGCAAAGACAGACTAATGACTTTTTAAATTTCAGTGACGCATGCTCAGTCATTTTTATCCAAAGACATTACCCAAACTCAGCAATTATATTATAGCTATATTGTAGACTGCATCCTCAGAAGCAGAGCTGGCTTAACCAGCACCCTGCGCTGGCCCCATGAATTAGTGTCCCAACCCCTAAGCTTTTGAAGACAGTAGAGTAAAAAACACTTTTGCAAAACTTGCGTCATGTTTTTTGTGGTACCTAATTCATGTCCCACCCCAGCTGTTCAAAAGAAGACCAAAGAATAAAACATCCATTCCTTCTACTAGCACACCAACCAGGTGGCCAGATACATGAAACTCCCCCACCTCCTGCCCCAGCCATTCAGGTTCCTTTACTGCGTCCTGTTCCTGACTGTCCATCATGCTTTAGTAACAAAATAAAATTTTCTTCTACTGTATCAAACTGTTTACTATGAATGTTGCTACAGATTACACCCTGCCTGTATGGACCATTATGACACTTAGATTTAAGTTTAAAAAATACTTTTAAATTGTAGAAAACTACTAAACTGATCGCTACAGTTTAGACCACAGAACACTAGAGCAACCATGTTTGACTGCAAATGTAATACTGGCTTTTAAAAGCTGGTATTGCACTAAAAGCAATCAGGATGATGGATGACTGATTGTGTCCCCTAACACTTTGACCTGGGGCAGTTGCCTCTCTCTCCCTGCCGTAACTACACTACTGTGCATCCTTCTCAGATGCCTGTTAAGAAATTAACAATAATAATAACCAAATTCATATATTTTAAATTTTTTTCACATAAACTCACAGTAGCCAAAGTATTCCAACTTTATTCAAACACAAAGTTATCACTAGTTCTGCAAGGCCAGATTAAAGACAGTTTAGGAACTGTCAGACGATTAAAACTACAAGGTACTTTCATCCACAGATTGCCCCTCTAGCAGTTATAGCCACTTGGTTGAGTGCCTACACTTTATACTATTATGAATAAATACATCACACGTTGATAGCTTTGCATGAACTGCATGAAATCATATGAAGATAGCTAGCATCATATCATAAGATTCAACTATGTGTAACACAGTTCAAATAGAAGAGTATTTATGAGAGCATAAGAAAAGTGATCTACCTAATAAGAAATGCCAAGTCAATATGCACAATCATTGCAAAAGTAAGAGACTTCCAACTGATTACACACTGACGAACTATAACTTATGTTGTCAAACAACTCTGCATTTCAGAGCTTCATCTACAAATGCAATGTTTGCTGCCCTTGAAGTATAAATTGTATATGACGAATTAGATATTAGCATGCTGATGATATTGCTGCAACATTTCCTGAACTAGATTAGCTATGTAACAGGGAAATGGCAGAGAAACAATGACAACAGGTTCATAGTTACCTAGGCCTGCATTCCTAGAGAACATTAAGGAAAATTCCCAACTACTCCAAAGCACCATCAGGTTAAGTGACTTGCTTAACATCACAAAGTAGATAAATGAAGGTGAAACGATTCAAACCCAGCACCCTTTCCACAGGAAGCAGCCCCTTAATAATTTGGAGCTTCAATCCTCTGTGCTAACTGCAATAATGTTTAACTAAATTAAATGCAGAAACCCTTTACAATCTGATCTTGTATAGAAGACTGTATAATATTAATATGCGACAATGACTACATAATGGATGGTGAAGATCAGATGGCTCTGATCAGCACTCCAAATAATGAAGACTATATGACATGACAAATGTCAGCCCTTTTGCAGCTGCTGGAGACTGCAGAAAAGGTACAGCAAAATACATTACTAAACTGCAACATGTTTAGAGTATACTGGACAATGCATGACTATTACGGAATGAATTTATTATTTAGTACAATAAATAAAGCAAAACAATTAAAAATGATATAAATACTTAACTTTTATTCAACAGCCCACAAATCAGAAATACTACAGCATACTGCTTTTTTGGGGGGAGAGAGACTTGCATGCTTTCAAGAAACCTGCATATCATCTTTCACTTCCAAAGATCTTCTACATGATTGATCTTAGCTATTCCCACTGACAACACTCAGTTCAGGTCTGGTCTACTTGAATGGCTGCAAATGGTGTAGTGTTGCAGCATAAACCTCCAGGGTCAACAACGCAGGATTATGGAGACATGGGATCATATGCAGGGTAATGAATCAGGCCCTTGTCTGTCATACCAGTATCCCATAACTTGGTTGTCTAGGTAACACAAACACTGTTCAGACCCGTCACTGTAAATACTATTTTCTTCTTTACTTTTTGCTATTATGGAGATTTGCATTTCATTAAAAACTTTTATTTCATTTTTCACAGAAAAATAAAATAAAATAACACTGACAGTCATTTTCAAAACAACACAAATGCTCTAATACTGAAAACAAACTTTGCACAAGAAACTCACATTTAGCAAAAAAAAATATTTTTATTTATCCTTTGTTGACTGGGTTAATCCCACTAGACTAGTAGCCTCTTTTCAGCGGAGACTTGAGATGGTATTTACACTACTAGGGAAAATTTGGGCAGGGAGTTGGGGAACTTCCACTACTTGTATTTTTTGTGAGTGGGACCCATTTTGTATGAGCACTTCCTGTTTCAGGTACAGAGGTAGCCTGAAGAAACAGGGTGACAGATGGAGAGAGGAGGAGATAATGGAATATTGAAAGAAATGGAGGAGAAAGCCAATATCGAGATCGGAGAATGCATGCAGGATTTTGAAGTGTTCTTTCAAAGAAACCTTTCTGATGGAATGATTTGTCAGTTGATGAATGTATAATTACAACTCTCCATGTACTCTTACTAACAAACAGACATTTTGTGACATTATATTTGAGACTTTTTCAATGGAAATTTTTCTTGGAAAATGTGAAAAAAAAGAAAGACTGTAACACATGGAATCTTTATATGATAAAAGCATTTGACAGGGAAACAAAAATGAAAATTCATGTACAATTTTGAAGAGAGATGGAGAGAGAGAGTTTGAAAGGGCATTTGAAAAAGTTATGTAAAGAAGTACTAGACATTGCAAAAGTTTATAATAAAAGGAATTTATGGACTGGTGGATGAGATTGTAATATTGTGCTTATGTAATTATAATATGATAAATGTGGAGGGGAATGGGGTGCTATAAAATACTAGGGACAACCCACAACATGCTGAGATATGATGGTTGCTGACTCATTTTTCACTTCCATACCTCATATGACCATGATGTCAATAGTGTGAAATTGTTTTTACAAAGTTTTTATAACTACAGTACAGAAAAGATAAGGTTGATATGTGAGTTACTGATGTTAGCGTTAACCAATAATATTTTTATATTTGATACCAAGCTGTATAGTCAAGTAAAATGTGTAGCGATGGGCACAGCCATTGCTAACACAAATGCTAACATTGTGATGTACATGTGGGAAGAGAGATATGTGTTATTGACATCCAATAATTTTAGACAGTACATTACATTTTCTAAGTGTTTTGTGGATGACCTTTTTGTAATATGGGAAGACAGTGAGGACATTTTTCATGATTTTTTTAGCATATATAAATAGTAGTACCCTATTCTTGAAATTTAAATATGAAGCTTCATGTCATTATATTGCATTCCTTGATGTTTTACTAACAAAAAGTGAAAACAGGGAAATGCAAACAGAAATGTATAAGAAAGAATTCAAATGAAATAATTATTTGCACCGCAGTAGAATGCACCCTCGTTTTATGTTTAGTAACATTATTAGAAATCAAATGCAACAAGTGGCAAGATTGAATACAACTGAGAATAAACTAAATTATCAGTTAGATTGTGTGGACATGGACATTCTTGATAGAGGGTACTCGAAAAAAGATGTACGTAAAGCATGTAAGGAGGTTAAGCAACAACATTTAAGAGATGTTCAACCCTATTTTAGTAATACACGTCAGTCACATATGAGTGCACGACCCAAAATAAACAAGACAAGATGTACATTAACATATAATAGGAATACAGAGGCAGTTAAAAACATAATTAGAAAACACTGGACAATTCTGCAATATGTACAAGGGTTAAAAGAAATAGTTGTGAATCCCCCTATGTTTGGATACAAGTGCAATTGTACATTGAAACACACATTATGTTATAAGGAGCAACCAAGGAGGTTTTTTTAGTGGAATGGGAAGTAAGCATGGTACTTTTAGATGTAATAATTGTGTTTATTTTAAGCATATATATATATATATATATATATATATATATAGAGAGAGAGAGAGAGAGAGATAAATCAATAATACATCCAATGACAGGGAAAGATTTTGTTTTACATGCATATGGGAACTGTAATACAAGTAATTTAGTTTACTTAGTTAAGTGTGAATTATGTGATAGTTTTTATGTAGGCATGACAAACAGGAGATTTAAGGAATGTATAGCTGGTCACCTTAGTGAAATTAAACATAAATTGACTACCAATGCACTTAGTAAGCATATTTTAGAAAAAGGTGAATAGCATAGTTTTAAATTCATGATTTAAAAAGTAATTTATAAACCTCTGAGGGGAGGTGACATGAAATTAACAGAAAATGAGGAAATGAAATGGGTATTACATATGAGAGCCACATACCACCTGGCTTGAATGATTATTGTACTTTAAAGCCCTATCTGAAAGTGTTAAATCAGAAGGTTTAAAAACTAGTCATGTGACTGTAAGTATTTAAGCTGAGAGTGCAATTTGTTGATTCATGCTTGCCTTAGGAAAACTAGATGGTGAAAGTTTTGACTTTTTTGTCTGAAGTTTTAACTTGCGATTTTTTAATTAAAATTTTCTGAGTGTTTCCAGTGCCACTTTTCCTGGATTTTGTTCGTCGTGTACTGAGGGCTGGTTAACAACCAACTTGCTGTTTTTTTTTTTTTTTGGACACGGGAGCTCTGTAACAGCCTTACTCATCTGCAATAAATGCTAAATAAAATGTTGTGGCCCATACAGTGAATTTCATACCTGTTTACCTGGAAAACCAAGCTAAATTAAAAATGTATTCAGAGTTAAAATATTAAGCATTAAACTCAGACACTTCATTCAACATTCAACAGAACACGGAAACCAAAGATCACATCAAAAGAGCATGGCTCATATTATAATGTTCCTCTTTTTTACAATCAGTTTTATTCCTTTACACCATAACTACTCTGGTTCATAGATAGTTAGTAGGACCAAGCAACCATTGAGGAGCCTATCCCAAATTTCCAGTTGCCTCTAAGCACATTCTGGATAAATGACTTGCTGAAGGATAGGGCATTAATTGAAGCTATCAGAGATGTTTCACAAAACTGGAAACAAATAAGAGCAGGTTACTGTAAGCCACTTAATAGTTAACAGAACAATAGCTTTTATACCAACATCTTATTTTGTGAACTACAAAACGATGAAATTAATGACCAACATTGAAAGTAATTTTCAGTTGTTTACCAAACCAAAAAAGTTAATGGAGGCAGTCAGTTAGTTGGTACAGATGATTAAGAGCTCTTGTCTTCTGTAGCTGAGGTACAGGGTTTAATTCTGTGTGACCTTGTGCAATTCCCCAGTCTAGCGTCTTCCTCAATTCCAAGTTGAAGGTTAAAAAAAAAGAAGCCCTTGCACTTAGGACCTGAACACAAATGAGTATTCATTTCCAAACACAGCTCTACTCTACACCTTTGACCTCCATCCTACCACACACACATACTCATCCAGGTATAATGAAAGACCATGGAAATTTTACTGGTGTCCAGACCCAGTTACCATTTTGTACTAACATCAGCTCATCTCTCTCCAGAGAAGAGGGCAAATGCTTAATGGTTTCCAGTCCATAAAAGTAAACTAAAATAAAGAAATAAATTACTTGAGGACTTTATTGGTAAATGATACATTAGACTTCAAGAATGAGGCATCTCTTAGTGTAGTATTGGATTCTAGTGACTAAAATTGCTCATGACCTCAATGATAATAGTGGGAAATAATAGTCATTATGGACTAATTACTGCATCTTGTGGTAACGCCATACCCTGCTATACAATAACAAAGTGTAGTTTTACTATATTACACATCCAGGGGGATTCTAAGGCATTCTGTGTTGTGATTTTGCAACCAAGTCAACTGGTGGAATGTTGAAGACACAACAAATATGGATTGCACTGGTTTGGTGTCCAGTTTTGTTGTTTCAACATACTCATTAAACACATTTATATAATTAATTAGTTAAATTGTAACAGAGGTTGGGACCAGTCAAAAACATCATCAGCGATGGTCAATATATTTCTATAGCTGTAGTCTTTATCATCAACATTATCGAAAATTCTCAGAATGGTTTGTATGAGCCAGACCTTGACATTTTCATCAAAGTAAAGCAATTTAGTACTGGACATTTAAATCATGACTTTTTCCAAATGGCACAGCAGAAATAATTTCTCATGAATTATGATGGTCAAAATATATTTGATGGAATTTTTAGATTTAAGGCAAACTACACAGTCAGTGGTTACTTATACTTGCCATAGACCTTGTTAAAATAGTTCAAGAAACAGTTTTGAAAAGTGGATGAAAGGCCATTTCACTGAAAATAGTCATTGCAATCAAAACTGAAGACATGAGCAGAAGAGAGTTTTCTTTCTGCTTAATGTGTGGTAGCATTCTGACATATCATCAAGAGAGTATGCTACAAAATTGTGTCACATTTTCACAATAATGCTTCATTAGTGAAATAGAGGTATCTGTGAATTTGTCTCTGCAAGTTGTGCTGCAGTACAGTATAATTCAATCAAACTTAATTCATGTGACCCAGGGCCTGGTTTTTCAATGTTCCATAGAGGTAATAAGCAAAACCCTTTGATGTCACAAATATAGATACACTGGCCACCTCTGAAGTTAGAAAGATAAGAAGACCTTCACAAAAATGTTTTCTTAATGTTGCTACACAGAGTACTGGTTTTAAAACATGGTATATAAAACTAATACTTCTGGTGAGAATTAAGCACAGAAACACAGCACATATAAATAAATTGCAATGTGTCTTACCATTTTTAATGCTCGCTCAATATCAATCCCTTGACTCCATGGTACAGCTGGATTAGCTAAGCAATCTCCTGCATTACTTCTCCTTGAAACTTCCACCCGCTGTCTTCGTAAATATCGGAATGCGTCAACCAGTACCAGTACAGCATCATAGGTGAGTGCTGAAGTATACTGAGGGAACAAACAACAGAGAAATAAATGTCTAAGGAGTGTTCCTTTAAAACTTCAATACCACAAGATACTGTTCTTCCTTTTATTGAAAGTTCTTCAGTAGCTGAAGTTTTATTAATAACGTCAAAGGGAAGTATAGGAACTAAGATCTAAATTACAAACAACCAAAATAGAATGAGTTTTGGCTACCTAAAACTTGTTCTGTGAGGTAACTTGGGTGCTGATTAGGAAGAATGTATACTGTTGGATAGGCAAGCACAGGAATTATGCATCTCTGGAAGTACTGGCTGTATGCACCATTGTTTAGGAGTATCTAGTAAGGGAGGACATGTTGAAACATATCACTGTTCTTATGGTATTTATAGGGGTACATAAAATATATGCCTTAGAGCAAATAATCAATATTTGTACTACATTTGTTAATCAGGTATTCCTGGCCAACAGGGAAAAATACCTATACCGTGTCAACTGATGCATACATTTTGCTGTGCATAATATATAGACAACAAACATAACAGAGCAACTTTGTTATAAGATATTGAGTAGGTATAAGACAGTTAAGATTCATATGAAATGTGTGACAGATGCAAGTCCACTTTTTCATATAGGATATCTGGGTTCTACACAAAGTAATCTCTTTTAATACAGCATAGTTAGAAAGGAATGCAATGATATCTGTATACTGATAATATGACATGTCGAGAGAGCAATAAATGAGCAATAGAAATTGGCAAGGCTGTCCCATGTACAGTATATGGAAATGTTATTTTCATTAGTAAAAACAACAAACCTATGCTGAAAAAAGAGAAATAGCAATGGTTACGATTCCGAAACCCTTACTCCAGGCTATTCAAAGATAATCCACAGCAAATATTCCTTGTGAATAGGAATTATAAAGGAATAACTTAGTGCAGATTACATTAATCTTCTGGAATTCCACCCTATGTAGTGTAGCAGTGACAAGAAACCCTGCATTAACCAAACTGGCCAACTAAGTGGCTGTTTGAGCAAAACATAACAAAAAGAAGTTAAACGTGTCAGTAAATGTCAGATTCAGAGTGATTTTTTAATGCATAGTAAATGTACATACATGAGGAAGATGTATGTTTTACATATTGATAATGAGCAGCATTCACTGAATGTTTGACTGTTAAATGGAAGAAAAATACTGGCTGTTTATGTAATGACATCATCATGGACAGTGGCTGACTGCTGTCAATCAAGATTGATGGTTCTAAGCAGCATGATAATTGTTAAAAAGCCACAGCTACTTTTCAAGAAATGTCACCCTCTAGAATGTTTTAAGCAAATCTAACCAACCTGCTATGGCTGATACTAAAATATTACCCAGTGACAAAATCTAATCTTAAATACCAAAATGCATAGATGTTAACTACTCACAACATGAATTTTGAATTCATAAATGAATATTAATAATGAGTGGAAGGTGCAATTTCCTACAAAAGATTTTCATAGTCATGTAATACAACAGAATGTAGAAATAAATGCTACAACATTGTACAATATTTATTGAAACACTGATATATCACACGTGTATGTATTTATTCACACAAACATATAAGATGCAAAACTGTCTGTTCTCAGTCAGCAGCCAAACAGGTTTTTACAAAATAGTATTTTTCTAAACATTAGCAGCAGTACTGACTGATGGAATTCTTTATTAAATGAAATAATGACCAAGTCTGGGGAAAAATGCAACAGCATATGGAATTTATATTTTATCAATGGGCAGGAATCAATTTTGTAAATATCATGCTTTTGAAAATAATAGGAGTTTGCTTGCACTTCTACCTGTGATTTATGGGGTGCCATGTAATTATTTTTTGAGAAAAAAATAATGCAAAGCAGTGCCATGCTGTTTCTGCAGAGGTTAGCCTACAAGGAAAAATTCTAAAACGGAATCTCAGGAAACAGCACTTTGACGACTAAACAGGTTCCAACAACTAGATGGAAGTGACCAGACCTATAGTAAACATAGCTCCAAAAAGTTTTGCAGCAGCATGGATGAGGGATGTGAATATCTGGATGAGGTTAAATCCATGGAACTCCTCCATTTCTGCATAGATAGTGCACGAAATACACATAAGTTGTCAACAAGAGAACAGTCAAAGGCTTTGGTTAAACCAGGAGTTGCAGCCCTTAGACCGAGTACATTTTGAACATGTCAAGCTAACCCCTGAACCTTGTTTTCTAATCAAGTGGAATTGCTATCTCTAATATGGGGTATAGGAGTGTAAATCATGTTTAGGTAAGGTAAATTAGACTAATAAAGCAACCTGCTCTGTTCTAACAGTGGTCCTGCTGTTAATGACCTGTTTTTTCATAATGGTGCCTAATCATACCAAGTTACTTTGGGGATTTATGGGTACTGCTCCTTACTTTGTAGATACTCTTATTTCAGTTTTATGAATACTTCCCTTATCTAGGACATGACTCCATTGTTGAGCCTTGCAATGGTAATGCATGCCTTAGAGCTCCATTTTAAAAGACTCACACTCAGTTTAAGTGACTTACGCTAGCATAAGATAGACCAGATTTATAGACAGGTCTTGCCCTGGAATAAGTCTCTTACACTGAGAGCAGGCCTTCTTGAATCTGGATGTAAGTGCACTTTACATTGGACACACAGATGATCACCTGTCCAGAATGCAGCAGGTGCAAAGTTTGTTGATTGGAGCAGCTCATTCTGTTATAACTTCCTTGTTAAGGGATTTGTTGGCTGTTAGTAGCCACCGGATGTGTGCTTAAGACCCACATTGTTACCTTCAGGGGTCTAAGCCATCTTGGTTCTACTTTTCTGAAGAAAATGTTGATCCTCAATTTCCAACAAAGTCTCTCAGCTGACTGTATCTAGATCACTGTGACAGGGGCTGCTGGCTATTCTAACACCAGTCACTGACATATCTAGGTCACTAGGAGAAGACATGCTGGCTATACTAATGACATGCTCTGAAAAAATCTGGGTTATCAGGAGAGAGGCTGCTGACTGCTCTATGCACCCCTCCTTGAATATCTGGGTCATCATGAAAGATGAATGCATGACTTGTCAGTGGATTTTGTGATTGTACCTGGCATAAAATGTGCTTGCCTTGAGCATAATGGTGTTTCTGCTGCTGTTCTAAGGATCCACTTTGAAATATGTGGTCCATGACAAGATGGGTTACTGGCCATTCTATTCTAAAGACCCACCCTGAACTATCTAGTAGATTTTCCTTTGAAATCAGCTACCATTCTTGCTCTGAATGTGTGATTCTAAGGTCTCCTTTATGAGATATTTAAGCTGTACCTATATAGGAGTCTTAAACCCACTCAGCACTTCTGCTATAATATTTAATGCTTCTTTTTAATATTTCCGCTATTTAGCTTTTCACCTTATTTGTAGTGTTTTAATCAGCTGAGACAGGTTGTCATTTTCTTTAATTTATACAATCTTACTTGCAAGTATTTAAGTTCATTAAGTGAAACCAATTGGTTATGGGCACAAAGGCAAAAAACCTTGACACGTCCTGGTTTTATCCTGTGGTGCAGAAACAAGCTACTACTCCACTGATACAAGTTTAATACTGAATTTTTAAGACTGTACTCTAAACACATCATTTTATATGTGGACCATTGTTATTTCTTTAATGTGTAAACTGCAGTATAAAGGCCCATGTAATATTAATTCAACAAAATCATACAAAAATAAATCATCAGTCATCTGGTTTAATTTATGTATGGCACATGTTAGCCTTCTCTCGGACAATGAAATACAGTAATATTTTATTTTTATGATATTTTTCTGTACTATAAACTGTAGATTACCCTTAACAGTTGTTATATATCTTGATAGGTTAATTGTAGTCATTGAATTTAAACCTCAATCTGTGTGACTTTGTTATGAAGATTTTGCATTTTCAGAATGAAAAATCAGATGGTAACCCATTAATAAAAGTACACAAACTGGGATAAGAACAATAAGCAGAGATTAAACATTAATCATGTTCTCTACCAAAATCTGGTCATTTGGCACCTTGAGCAGTCCCCATCTCAACCTGAAGTAGAGGACAAAAAAAAAGTAAAAGTCTTCCACTGAAGACCACAAAGCCACCATGTCAGGTGGCACTGCTTAAATGAATGACAGTTCTGCGCTCATCTTCCCTTCAATGATTCTTAATCACTGATGATCGTGTAACCCAGATAGCTTGCACCCAGAGCTGCTGCTCCCTTCACACTCCTGTCTGTTAGTCTGTACAAGGAAGATATACTGTGTATTCATGGCTGACTATTTCAGTGACAGTAATTTTCCTGTTTACATCTGAGTAATGGTATACATTCTGATAAGATTAAATGATGCCTTTTGCAATTATAGTCCGAGTTATATGGAATATACACTGGTCTGGGTTAATATGGTATATACATTGTTGCTAATTGTTACTATTCAATCGAGGAGCTGCTTATGCAGACATGAAATTCTATAATGTACTTATAGAATGCAGCAAATATCGCAATAGTAATGAAAAGAAATACAATAGAATGTATACTTACATTCATACTTTTTATTTTTACTGATTTTTCTCAGATGTCTCAATTTTGACTTCTGTCAAATATATAAACTCAAGGATTTATTCATTTCTTGTACCTATTTTATCTTATTCAGGGTAATGGGACAGCTAAGGCTTATAGTGGAAACTAACAGACCCAAGATAGAGAATTAGTTCCCATCAAGATGGATGCCTACATACACATACTATGGAAGAGAATGTTGGCTAACCTACCTGCATGCATTCAGAATGTGGGAGGAAATCAAAATTCTCAGTGAAACCCCATGTAGACACAGGGAGAGCATGCAGACTCTGTGAATAAGGCATCTAAGCTGGGAGCAGAACCAGGGAATCAAGTGCTATGAGGTAGCAATATTATTCATTTATTTATTTAACATTTGTTGACCAGGAAAGTCCGACTAGGACAGAGTCTGTTTTTAGCAGAGGCCCAGAGAGAAAAGCTCCAGAAGCATATCGTTGGAAGGTGGGAGGAAACCAGAGTGAACACAGGGAAAACATGCAAACTCCAAAGAGAAGGAACCCCAGCAGAGAATAGAACCTCTTGCTGTGAGGTGACAATGTTAACCGCTCAACCACTGTGCAGGTCTAGATAAAAGGCAGCCAACAGGTAACCATGAGATCTACCATAAGCTAAGTTACTGCATCTAGCATCTATAAGAATATTTGCCATAAATGGTCACTGTGATGGAAGTTCAAGTGTTTGAATGAACAAATGTTTGCTGATATCAATTCTAAAATTTGTTTTTCAGCCACTCAGGTGAAACAGAGGGATAAAGCCATGACTACAATCCAGGCAACCTGGGTTCAATTAGCAGGTCAGTAAACTGACAGAGTGGCAGGGTGGGATAGGCATTACCATTCGGGAGTGAGTGGGGTAGGGTCATAAGCATTTACTGTGCTGATCACTGGTAGAGGCTGGGGACAGCACACTAAAGAGGGTACAGGGAGACTTAGCTGAGCTACTGCTGTTGAAGTGGGATGATACGCCATGTCTCCATTGCACACCCACCCTCAAGCATACCACTGGGTCTGCAAAGGGAGGGGGAAATGGGTAGCTCATAAGCAAAAAGACCTCCCACATACAGATGCTCAGATGTGCAGAGCTTCTGGATGCCTAGTTTCATGACTTGCCCCAGTATACCAGATTGCATCTGGGGAGCAAGGACAACAGCTGGTATAGCCACAATGGAGAAGCACTGGGTGCCGGGCCAGTACTATGCAGGATGGTGGTGGAAGAATACATGAATCAAAAACATTATTTTTCAGATGGAGTATTTCTAAGAAATCAGAATCACGCCTGATGCATCCTGCTACTAATCAGTGCACTTAAAGCAAGGTTGGTACGACATCAGACTAAGATTAGTAAAATGAAGGAGTTCAGAGGAGCATAGCTCTTTTAGCATGGAAGTGCAAGGGAGCTTGCACCTTGTCAACAATATGTGTTTTGCTTGGTATATTTCCTTGTACTGTTTTTGGCATTATGATATGTGGAAATATGATATGCACAACAAACTTAAATCTGTGCATTTCCTTTTGCTGAAGTGATTTTGATAAAGTGCACCAAAACACAATACTTTGAAAAGTACAGACAGGATTAAGCTAGTTGCCATTTGCATGGAGGAGTACCTTTCATGAGCTGCATTTTAAATTTTTTTACCTTATACTTCATGGAATTTTCTGTTGCAAAGGTACAGAGTGCAATGCAATATTAGAAAATATGTATGACCAGCAGATGTGATATGTGATGTATGATTCACTATGGCATTAAAGAACTTTATATGATGTGAGGATCTGTGAATTTAGGTATTATATAGTCGGGATACATGAAAAACTGGTAGAGTATACAGTGTGAGGTCATACTGCTTACAGAGCTGCACAGTGCATTAGGATGTGCTTGTTGTGGCAACCACTTCCATATGTGTAAACATTGCATCTATAGTATGATATCACAATATCCAATGTCACAGAATCCAGCACAGCTAAATATACATCATCCACATTACCTAAATCTGAAAAACAACTTTCTTTAACTGACAGCTAAATAGTCTGTTTCAGAAGCATTTTTCAAATAAAATCTTTTTCTTTGGAGGCTTCACCCCACCAAAATGACCATGTAGGTCTCTGTAACTTATTGTAATAGGCTGCAAGAACGTTGCACTTTTAAACAGTAGGCGGGTCCCTATTAAGTTAGTGAAGGCTGCTTAACTAAACCTATTTACCCCAAAATGGCAAAATCCCAAAACCAAGGACAGCAATTTATTTCCTAGGGAAAAAAATCACTGGACCATTTTTGAGACTTTGCCATTTCCTCCACTATGGTGCGATCTCAAGTAGGGTGTGTGTGGGGGGGCACAGCCCCCCACATCGAGGGGTGTGGGGGGGGGTGAAGGCCCCCACTTTATTTATTTATTTTTTTAATGGATCAGCCATTTTTTTCCCCTGGGGAAAAAAATCACTGATCTGTTTGTTCGACATTTTTTTTCAGTGTTAGTGGGTCGATTATATAGTGTTTTCAATTTAGTGCATTTGCTTATATAATATAGACCCAGTAGGCATTTCACCTTTGCAGCCATCTTATATAACTTAACAGTTACAGCCTGAATTTTTGCATGTCAAAGGGGTTTGTTTTTGCAGTTCAATTTGTTGAATCATATCGTCATAGTAAACTATCACTTTTAGAAACTCTTGGGATCAATACATTTGCCTTAAAATTTCTATATTTTTAAAATCTTTGTTTTGAGAATGTGACTGTTGAGACTATAGTCATAAGACAGCCATTTAATTCTCACACACTGTATATGTTTACATTCCACTGATGTATGAACTTCAGTTTTATACTGATAATGGGAGAGAATGCAGACCCAAACTAATAATTTTAGTCTCTAGTGTGTTTTAATACTGTGTGTTTATTTTTATGTGCTGAGCAGATATGTGAATTTGAAATTTGCATGTTTGCATATAGATAGTCATGGGTGAGTTGTAGAGATTCAGTAAGTTGTATTTTATCAACCTTGGATTGTATGGACCTGCTTACCTTAAGTAGCTTGTCAGGCCTGCATTGTTTAACCCGTGAAAGGTTAACTAGATATTCTCAGTGGGTGCTGTTAAATTCTAATAGAAGAAGACTTTTGCCTTTGTGATAACGATTTTGGTAACTGAAATATTGTGACCCACATGAGAGTGTCATGTAATGCTGAGACTGAATGCTGAAAAAAAGAACAGACTTACGTATACCAAGTCTGAGATGATAGTTTCTCAGAATATTCCCTTTTCTCTGAGGTATGATGATCTTGGAGTTAGTATATATAAGTTTGAGGGTGCTTGCTCTATACATCAGGTGTATAGTTGGGCTTAACCCCTGTGGAATAAAAAAACGAAAGGAGAAGAGTAATGATTGATACTCATTGTTTTCATGCAGTTTCAATGTTTTTGGCATGTTGTAGCACCGAGTGCTGACATTTGAATACAGTGCCAGCTATTTTTTGAAGAAAGATCTCCACCATAATGGCAAGAGGTATGAAATGTGGTTTTGGCCTTAACGTCCGAAACTCAAAATGTAATTTTTTTTGTCAAGGCTTATAACAATAATTTATATAACCATCTACTATTATACTGTGTAACCAATTTTACTTTATATAGTAATCACTTACTTACGTATTATATTAATTGACTTAGCCAGAGGCTGTTGGATGCTGTCCAGTAGTAAAAGAACTACAGGGCTAAAACATTGATGATACCATTGCAAATCTAGGGTCTATATTACAACGTCAAACTACAGCAAGTTCGAACACTGTAATATCGAACCCTGAAGTCTGAAAGTGGAAAACAACGAAGCCACGGAACATCAACTTTTCCCAGGGAAAAAAGTCGGTGGGCCATTTTTGGGGCTTTGCTATTTCCTCCATTATGGTGCAATATTGGAGTTGGTATATTTAAGTGGGGGGTGTTGGGGACAGCCCCCCACGTTGGAGGGTGTGGGAGGCGAAGCCCCCCTAAATCAGTTTAGGTTTAAGGTTAAGTTTTTTTTTTTTTGTAACGGAACAGTGATTTTTTTCCCTGGGGAAAAAAAAAATCGCTGTTCTGTTGTTTCAGTTTTCTTGGGTTTCGAATGTAACGGTTCAATATTATAACGGTCAAACTTTTTTAAGTTCGCTGTTGTGATATAGACACCATATCTATGCCTCCAATATTAAGAAAACAAAGTACAGTTGTGTAAAATCTTACCATAATGATAGATGTCCTTGCTATCACTGCTGCAGCATTCTTAACATATGGGATTCCTGCCGTGGAAGCCCGAAGCCCGGCTAAGTCTACCAAAGACTTCTGTTGCTTTATAGGTATGCCGAACATCGCACAAATGTTCCTTGTATAGTGTACAGCATAATAGTGATGTTCATGGCTACCACAGTCCAAACTAATTGCCCCAGTAGGAACACCAGTCCAAGGAACCCAAGAGGTATTCTGTCCATCCAGGAAGACAAAGGAGTAGGAGGAAGTGAATACTGCAGCAGTGAAGGCAAGGACATCTTCATGCCCCTTACATTCAATATTCTTAACATATAGGGAAGTGCCAAGCTCAAGAGGGAACTAGGGAGGAGAAGAAGCAGAAGAGTCCCCTAAAAACCATGAAGAATGGCACAAGCAAAACCAGGCCTAGTTTCAGAGATACCATCCAACGAGTAGTGTTTGGTAAAGGTATGCAGAGAATTCCAGGTAGCTGCTTCAAGAATAGAATTTGTATCTAAGCCCTTGAAGAAAGCACCAGAAGAAGCCACAGCTCTAGTAGAATGAGTCTTGACTAAAGAGAGAAAGCTCTTGCCATGAAAAGTGTAACAAAAATATAGCCTTAGAAATCCAAGACTAAATAGTTTGCTTGGATACAGCAAATTCTAAAGGTCTAGGATGAAAAGAAACAAATACCTGATCAGATTTTCTAATAACCTTAGTCTTATCCAAATAAACCTTGAGTTGCCTATGCACATCCAAAGTATGCAGCACCCTCTCAGTGTCACTTTGCGAAGAGAGGAAAAAAGTAGGTAGATTACTAGACTGAGTGATAGCTCATTAACCACCTTAGGGATAAAAGAAGGGTTAGAATGTGCAAGGACACACTAAGCCTCATGAAAAATCAAAAAAGGAGGACAAGCCATAAGGGCCTGTAACTCAGACACCCATCTGGCAGAAGTATGAGCTAACAAAAGAACAATCTTTCGTGAACAATGTTGCAAGGAACCTGAAGCAGCAAGCTCAAAAAGAGCCTGAGTCAACTTCTCCAAAATTAAGATCTCAGGGAGGATGAACAGGGTTCCTGGGAGATCTAATATTAAGGATGCCTTTAAGAAATTGTTTCACCTCAAATCTAGAAGCTAAAGGAGGAGAAAAAGGCAGACAAACAGAAATAGTTGATAAGTGGGCCTTAATAGAAAAATAGGCCAAACCAGCATTGAGCAACTCAAATAAGAGAGAACCAAAGGAACATCCACAGTAAGTGGGTCCAGGTTACAAGACTCTTCCATTGGTATAAGTAGGATTTTCTAGTAGTAGGTTTGCTGGCCTCCTGCAGGACTTGCAGCACGTTCTCAGAAAAAAGGCGTCTCTGAGGAAGCAAAACCCTATCATCACAATGTCAGATGAAGCATGGACAGGTGGTGATGGATGAAACACATCTTGTCTTGTGAGAGTAGATCCACCTTGTGAGGCAACTTGTGATGATTGCCCCTGACTAAATGCAGAAAAAGAGGGAAGCTGTACAGTCACGGCCACAAGGGAATAACCAACAAGATTTTGGAAGCATCCTGTTGAATTTTGAACAGGACTTTCTGAATGAGAGGAAGAGGAGGGACTGCATAAAGAAAAATCCCCTTCCATGAAAATGAGAGGGTGTCCAACTTCTACACCAGAGGACCTGGGATTCTGGCACAAAATCCATGAAGTTGTCTGTTCAGCAGGAAGGCAAAAAGATCCACTTGAGCAGTACCCCACTGGTGGATATGTCCAGAAACACATCCCTGTGAAGCATCCATTCCTGGGACTGAGTTAAGGACCTGCTCAGAGTGTCTGCCACAATTTTTCTCACCAGAAGGGATGTAAACTGCCTGAAAAGTCATGTGATACTTTACAGCAAGATCCCATACCCAGAAGTGCCAACCGGCAAAGATGATAAGATATCATTCCTCCCTGTTTGTTGATATACCACATCACTGTTGTATTGTCTGTGAAAACCTTGCGTGGCCCTGGAGAGAAAAAGAGGATAAAAGACCTTAACAGCCAGCAGAAGAGCTCTCATCTCTTTGACACTGATGTGCTCCTTCTGCTGATGAGGTGACCACACCTCCTGAATTTTTATGGAGCCAAATGTCAGCCCCCATCCCATGTCTGAAGCGTCTGTGAAAAATTCCTGAGAGGGAAGAGGGGGGATGAAAAGGGATCTCTAGATTCAGAGGCAACTGCTGAATCCACCAGTGAAGTTCCTGAGACAAGGAAGAAGAGGAACTACAAAATCTAGAGGATGTGCATGTTGAAGCCACACTGACTTCAGAAACCACTGAAATTGTCTCATGTGAAGGTTAGCTAGAGGGAGCATCAGAATGGCAGATGCCATGAAACCCAGAGTTCTCAGAAACTCCCTGGTGGTAACAGAAGCCAGAGGAAGAAGAGGGTGAAAGAAAGAGGTTAGAGTTAAGGCCTTTGGAGGGGGCGGGGAAGCCAGTATTGGCATTGTCTGAATCTTGCAACCCAGAAAAAACATGATCCTGATAAGGAGTCAGAGAAGACATTTTGAAATTTATAGTGAACCCCCAGACTCTGAAGAAGTAAAACGGCAAAATGAAGATTTTGCAAAAGGGTCTCTGGAGAGGATGCCTAAATCAACAGGTAACCCAAGTAAGGAAATATTTGGATCATTTGAAGCCTGCAAAAAGCAATCACAGGAGCAAGGCATTTGGTGAACACCCTTGGGGCAGCAGAAAGGCCAAAGGGCAAAGCAGAGAATTGAAAATGCCAGGAAGCAACAGAGACATACAAAAACTTCCTGAAAAGAGGATAGGTCAGAATATGGAGATAAGCATCCTTGAGATCCAGAGACACCATATAGACTTGAAGGTGCAAGAGAGGAAACATCCAAACGGAAGGTACTTTTAGAAAAGTGTTTAGATGAGAGAGGTCTAAAATAGGTATCCAAGTGCCTTCTTTCCTGGACACTAGAAACAGCCTGGAGTAGAATCCTTTCCCTTTTGGGACACAGGCACCTCTTGAATAATACTCCGAGTCAAGAGATTTTGAAGAACCTCTGCAAAAAAGGAAAGTTGTTCCTGAGGAGACTGAGAAATGCCCATAAAAGAAGGACGGGATTTCCACACCATGAAGTACCCTTGATGAACAATTGACAGAAACCAAGAATCCTGAGTGATTTGAAGCCAAACAGGCAGAGAAAGAGAAAGGCAAAAAGAAGGAGGAATGTGGCTGGGAATGGACAGACAGTCATATGCCACCTTTTTTGTCTGGAAAGGAAGGCTTCAGAGTCCATGAAAACTGAGGACCCTTTAGTAGGAGAAGCCCATTTGCCACTATTCTTATCTTTAGTAGAAGGACAGAATTGTCTACGAACAAAGGCATGCTTAGCGGGGTAGTTTCTCTGAAATTTAGGCACAGGAGAAACAAACATATATTTAAGCTCCTGTAATGCCTCACCCTTATCCTGAAGGGACTTAAACCAGCAGCAGCTTCCCCAAACAAAAGCTTAGAATCCAGAGGAGCATCCATTAACTTAGCCTTAATATCATTGGGTAGAGTTGGAAGCCTAAGCCAATAATACCGTCTCATCACTGAACCAAAAATAGCAGCCCTAGAAGGGGCATCTGCTGCATCACAGTTACATTTAGTAGAATGATGAACAACTTGAGAGGAAGTCCTTAGCAAGGAAAGAACAGACGTTGTACCCTCAAGCTTCTTGTAAATCAGAAATAAGTTGACAGGCCTGAGAAAGAAGAGCCAACAAACACACCTAGACATATGGGTCTGATAATTAACAGCCCAAAAATCTAGGGTAACAGAAGTGTAAACCTTCTTACTCAACCTTTCCCTAGCTCTGCTGTGCTTGTCAGAAGGCAATAACTTGGCCAAAGAAAACAATTGAAATGACTTATCAGAAGCTACAAACATGAAAGAGGGATCAGCAGCAGGACATTTATATAACAAAGCACAATCCTCAGGCACCCTATAAAACCTGTAACATTTCTTGGGAGCTGGGTGCAGAGAGGCACTGGAAAAAGCATTCAGCAAAGCAGCCAAAACAGGAGGAATAGCCACAGGCTTAGGACATTCCAGCTGCAGTATTTCATAGTACCTCTTATGGATATCAGAGGCCTGAGCACAATCCCACTTAAAAAAAAAAAATCCATCATCCAGGAGAATGTGTCCCCAAAGGAAATTTCCCCAAAAGGAACATCAGGACTAACAGAATCTTCCTCCTCTGACCTACAGTCCAAAGGAGAATGAATTTGAGTAGAATAAGTGAGGGATTCATCATCAGACTCCTACTCATCCTCAGAAGAATCCTGTTCTCTAGACCTTTTATGGGGAGGGGAGACCATGGAGGAGCAGGAACTGAAACCCCTTGAGGAGGCTTTAATGACATTAAAGCAGTAAACAGCCCCTAAGTAAAGGACTGCCAGTTACTTTGCGGATCCATAGGCACGCATGTTTAAGTTTTTGTTTCTTTTTTAAGGGAACATCTCCTCCAAAAAACTGAAGGCTCAGACCCAGGATGACAGTCTAAAACTGCAGTAGGAACTTCTTTCCTAACTAAGAATGGAGGTAGTCTCCTCAGAAAAAAATCAACCATGGTTCCCCTTGAATGTCTGAGATGGATGCCTGCAAGGCCTCTTCAGACTTGCTGCCAACTGGATCCTCACCGGCCTCCAACACTGTCACAGCAGAGAAATCTGGCAACACAGCCGGGCAAGCCTCCGGATTTGTAATGACCTTGGGCGAAACATCTGGCAGAGGCTGGACAGTGGAATATTCCAGTTGTACCTTTTTCACCTTCTTCCCTAACAGCTGATCCTCAGGGCGGGAAATTCCTTCCATTGCATCTTTAGTGAGACGCTTAAAACGCTGGTTCTCAAGACACAAGGAAAGGGAAAAAAGTCTACTTTGAAGTATTTTCGGGATGAACAATGATGACAAATTGAACAAAACATATGGTCAAGAGAAGCTCCTAGACAAAAAAAAAAGACACTGATTGTAGTGGTCTTTATGGGGGAATCTGTCTCCCGCACTGGCATTTGCCCTTCCTGGATGACATTAACCCCAAGGGACACAAAATAAGACAAGAAAAAAACAAAAACCCCAATAAACTACTTTTATGCAACTGCAAAGAAGTCAGCAAACAGGCATATGTAGTCACTGGAGAATGAAAATGCGTTCAACTGGCAGAAAATGGACACAAGTAAACAGACTGATGGTGAAAAGATATATTTGGACTGGTGGCAAAGAAATTCTGACTATGGTAGGCCTGAATATCACTTTTACATTCTGTGCTATGCAAGGAGCATTTGGGTGAAGTTTGGCATAACTTTAAAGCAGGAGGAGTCTTTGGTAGACTGGCCGGATGTCAGGCTTCCATGGCAGAGAATCCCATATGTTAAGAATACTGCAGCAGTGAATGCAAGGACATCACCTGGTAATTGCAAGACGTCTTGGGCAAGCTAAAGATTCTTCCCACAGTTACAGTTCAAAGAATACTAAGAAAAGTCAGTGACTTGGTACGTCATGAACTAAAGCTACTAAAACCGATCATTACTTTGTTTTTAATGATCAACATGATAATGCAACAAATACAGTCTTCATATTGTGCTCATTTAATAACACATCTAGGAAGACAGAAAGCTAGTATTATTTAAAACCATGTCATCAAGAATTCTGTACTGACTGTGCCAAGTAACTGCCTTTTCAGTGCAGCTAAGGCTTTTGAGTTGTAATACTTGGAAGCACATGCACATTTACATTTGGAACTTTGCTTAGAAGGATTGAGTATGAAGGTTATGTTAATGGTGATTAGCAAGCAGGTAAAGCAATCTAAAATGTAAAGTATGATAACATCCTTAAAAATCTTTATTTTAACTTGTGCCATAAAAGCTAGGAAAGGGCACATGTAAGACATCATGGACCCACCCTCCTCACAAAGACAATGGCTAGAATTCATTTTGGGTGGCAGAACCAAACTATTTGCATTTTTGTTCCTTAAAGTCACTTGAAAAGCACTGCATTTCAAGAAATACAGGCATATTCCACAAACAGCATTAATGAATATAGGTATGTCCACGAGCAAATACCTCTGCAATATTGCACATTAATATGGTGTGGCTGAAAGATAAGATGGACAATATGCAAATGAAATTTGACATCACTTCACAAGATCCACACTCATTGTTGTGATTAACTAGTTGCTAAGTTGCATCCTATAGAATTTCAGCTGTAAAGATTAATGAATCTTCACATAAACCCAGTGCCTCAAATCAAATATTCCTTATAAAGTGAGGTTTCTGAGCATCGCTTAGCAACCTGCTTTTCTGCTGACATAACTGATAAACTAATGTGATGAGAGAACTAAAAGTACTGATTTGCTGTATAATGCAGAATGTGGTGGAAGCATTCACAAAACTTATGTATTTCAATTATAATTTGCTAGTGAACAGATTTTAATTGTTCTTGCACGTCCAAGAAAATGGGCGATCAGCGGAGCAGCATGTAATCCTTCTCAGAGGTGCATGTAGCTCATGAACCACTGGTTGTCATGCCTTTGGGCTAGTGGGTTTGAGTACACTGGCTACACATTATTAATACAGTCTGACAATATCTTATTAAGAAGGCAAAACAGGTAGTGATAAGTAAGAGCAGAGGAGAGAAACTCAGTCTGTATGCATCAGACGTAAGGACAAGAGAAGCCAGTGTCACAGAATAATCATGGTTGTTACTTTATGTGGCAAATTCAATTAACCTAAAAGTCACAAATGCAGTCCAAGTCATGTCCATGCTTATAAACAGTGTTTTGGTACAATCATTTTCATTTATAGGCAGCAAATAAAGAAGGCAATAATGTTATGTGTAGACTAGTCTATTCAAGGTTTTCATAAAATATATTAAGTTATTCAGGGAAAGATCACAAATGCATAACAACTAGTTGTTAAGCTAATTTGACCTTCATTCCTAGATTGTATACAAACAGAACTCCAGAGTACTGAGATGCAGAATACATAATCTTACATAATGTTGAAATATATGTAGGTACCATATAATTTAATGGAAAGTCGTATAAGGAACATCACTGAAGCATAAAAGGGTACGTACATCCAGAAGTGGAAAAATCTTACCCAGCTGAGAAATACTTGCCCTGAGAAAGTGGCAATGTAGTAGTGTAAGTTTAATCACTTGTTAGGCCATTAGTTTATACAACAAGCCATGGAGAAATTCAATAAAAGGGGTATCACAGTTTAATAACAAAATACACAAGTTTAGATGTCTTGCTGGTACTCCATAGATGGACACCTGTGAGGCATTTCCGTCACTTATTTGCCTTTCCCCTACATATCAGTTGCCTATTCTGATCATGAGTTTCTAAATTCCATCGCAAAATTCAGAGAAGCAGCAGAAAGTACAGCTTTCTAAACTCTTACCATAAGGGTGGCCTAATGGTTAAGGTGTTTGCCTTACAAACACAAGGTGCAGGGTTGGAGTCTCACAAGGTCTAACTGACTAGGCTTAAAATGGCTCGCAAGGGCAGTTAGCCTAGTACTAACCTATGAACCTAAGTAGATGTCCTTCTCTTCACTGTTGCAGTATTCTTTACCTAAGGGATCTCCTGCCAAGGACAGCGCAACATCCAGCCAGTATACGAAAGCCTTTAGTTCTTACAGGCATCATATGCTCCTCATGCAAACTGTAGGGCATAAAGGTGACAGATACACACATTAATACTGTAAAAGCTCCAGGAGGAACAGAATGCCATTAGGGACAAGGATAACATGCATCCAGTAGAAAAGGGAAGAAGAAAATGAGGTCCTCGACAAGGAGGCAAGAATTAGAACAGAGGGGGTAAGGAGTGAGGGAGCAAATACTGCAACAGTAAAGAGAATGACATCTACTGTTATAGTAAGATTTTACACAAGTGCACTATTTCCTTCCATATCATTGTTGCAGTATTATTTGCCTAAGTGAGAGTGCAAGAGCTCAAGTGGAAGGTCCAGAAGAGCCCTCTACAAACCCATGCTGGATAACCCTGGCAAAGCCTGCCCTGGCACTGGAAAGAACATGCAATTTGTAATGCTGAGTGAAAGCATGCATGGAAAACCAAGTAGCTGTCTCAAGGATGGAAATGGTATCCACACCCTTGAAAAAAACACTAGTGGAGGAAACTGCCCCAGTAGAATGCGTATTTACTGATGAGGAAAAACATTTTCCATAAAAGAAGTAACAAAAGAAATGGCCTTAGAAATCCATGAGGAGATGTTTGCTTAGAGACAGCCACATCCAAAGACTTGATGAAAAGAAATAAAAAGTTGTTCAGATTTGCAAATAACTTAAGTTTTATCCAAATAATATCTGAGCTGTCTATACTCAGTCAGCCCATGTGAAGAATCTTCTCGCTGACAGACTGTTGAGAAGAAAAAAGGAAGGAAGCTGAATAGACTGATTAAGGGACAACTCATTGATCATTGTGGGCAGAAAAGAAGGATTAGTGCAAAGAGGCATCTTGCTTCTGCGGAAAACTAAGAAAGGAGGAACAGCCATAAGGGGTGAAGTTCAGAAACTCTCTTGGCTGAAGTGAGAGACAAAAGAAGAACAGTCTTCCAACTACAATGACAATGCTGTAAGGAAGCTGAAGAAGCAAAAACAAAAAAATAGCCTGGGTCAATTTTTTAAATACAAAACTGAGGTTCCAGGAAGGTGGAACAGGCTTCTTGGGAGGACTGATATGAAGGACACCTTTAAGAAATGGCTTGACCTCAAATCTAGAAGTTAGAGGAGGAGTCGCTGTTAGGCAGGCAGAAGTCACTGACAGGTGAATTTTACCTGAAGAATATGCCAACCAAGCATGGAGCACATGACACAAATAAGACAGAATCAGAGGAATCTCCGCACATGGGGATCGTGATGATGAGAGAGGCACCATGCATGGGGATCGTGATGATGAGAGAGGCACCATGCATGGGGATCGTGATGATGAGAGAGGCACCATGCATGGGGATCGTGATGATGAGAGAGGCACCATGCATGGGGATCGTGATGATGAGACAGGCACCATGCATAGGGATTTGTGATGATGAGAGAGGCACCATGCATGGGGATCGTGATGATGAGAGAGGCACCATGCATCATGCATGGGGATCGTGATGATGAGAGAGGCACTAAACAGAAAATCACTTCCATTTTGACATATGATTTCCTGGTAGTGGGTTTCCTAGCCTCCTGCAGAACCCATGGCACATCCTCAGAAAAAAGGGACTGAAAGGGGTCAAAACCCTATCAACCACAGCATCAGCTGAAGAGTAGACAAGTGAGGATGGATAAGAGATCCCTTGTCTTGTGTGAAACGATCTACACTGTGAGGTAACCTGTGGTGACTGCCCCTGGTCAAGTGAGAAAGAAGGGAGAACCAAATGTTGTCTGTGGCTGATCTTGTGCAAGACTCATGGTAAGAGAGGAAGGGGAGGGAAGGCATACAGAAACATCCCATTCCAAGGAAAAGACAATGCAGCCACTTTCCAAGCCAGAGGACTTGGGTCTCTGGAACAGAATACAGGAAGTGGTCTGTTCAGAGTGGAGGCAAAAAGATCTACATGAGGAGTACCCCACTGATGGACAATGTCCAGGAATGCATCTCTGTGAAGAATACATTTGTGTGCTAGACTTGCTCAAGAAGTCTGCCACCAGATTGTGACTGGGTGAATATGAACTGCCTCAAGAGTAACTTGATACTGAATAGCTAAATGCAAGACTCGAGCAGCTAGCCTGCAAAGAGAATAGGACCTCTTGTTCCCCTGCTGTTGACACACATCACTGTGGTATTGTCTGTGAAAACGTTGAGGGGGCCAGGATGAGAGAGAAAATGAAAAGCCTGAACAGCCAGAAGCACAGACCTAATTTCCTTTATATTTATGAGGTCTGACCTCTGATGAGGAGGCCAGAGGCCCTGAACCTTGAGGGGCCCACAGGAGGCACCCCACCTGCTGTCTGAGGCATCTGTAATGAGCTCCAGAGTTGGAACTGGAGCTTGAAATGGAAGCCCCAAATTGAGAGAAAGTTGATGAATCCACCACTGAAGCTCAAGCCTGAGACAGGGAAGGAAAGGTATCAGGAAGTCCAGGGGGTAAGAATGTTGGAGCCACACTGACTTGTGGTACCACTGAAGCTTTCTCATATAGAACCTGGCAAAAGGGAGCATGGGAATGGGAAGCCCAAGAACCCTGAGGAATTCCCAGGCTTAGACAGATGCCAGATGAAGAAGGGATTGGAAAAAGGCAATTAGAGACAGATCCTTGGAGGCAGGCAGGGGTGTCAGCATGGGAACCTTCTGAGCCTGCAGCTGAGGAAAATATGATTCTGGGAAGGAGTCAGAACTGATTTCTGGAAGTTTATGATGAACCCCAGACTCTGTAACAGGGAAGTAGTAAACTTGAGATCATGCAGCAGTGTGTTTGTGGAAGAAACTTGAATAAGCAGATTGTCTAGATAGGGAAAGATCTGAATTCTTTGACCCCTGCAAAAACAATAACATGAGTGAGGCATTTGGTAAATTTCCTTGGGGCAGAAAAGAGGCCAGAGGGCATAGCAGAGAACTGTAAATGCAAGGAAGAAACAGAGAAATGTAAAAAAAGAGGGGATAGATGGGGATGTGAAGCAAAACATCCCTGAGGGCCAGAGTGACCAGAAAGGCCTGAGGTAAAAGAAAAGGAAACAATGTTTCCAGAGATAACATCTGAAAGAAAAGAATCTGACAAAGCTATTAAACCACAAAAGATTTAGAACTGGTCTCCAAGTGCCCACCTTTCATGAGACCAGAAACATCCTGGAGTAAAATTCTTTTCATATCTGGGCAGGAGGCACTGCCTGAATGGTGCCCTGAGCCAAAATAGAGTGAGCTGTTCCCCAAGAGGTTAAGGAAAGGATTTCCAGTCTATGGAGTAACCCTGACAGATAATGGAGAAAATCCCAAGAGTCTGAAGTAATATGTAGCCAATTTGGAAGAGACAGGGACAAGGGAAACAGGACGAGGGCAGAAGGAAGGAAACTGTCAAACAGAACCTGGCTTATCCTGGAAAGGAGGTTTTTCAGAGGCAGGAGTCAGGGTAGACTTAGCAGAAAGCATATGTCTAGAACCCTTCTTGCCATGGGAGGAGGGCAAGACTGCCTACAAACAAAAACAGACAATGGGATAATTCCTCTGAAATTTGGGAATATGAGAAACAAAAATATGTTTCAATTCCTGTGAGGCTTTACCTTTGTCCTGGACAGACTTGAAAAGTTCAGCTGCAGTAGATATAAAGATTCCTACTATACAAAGGAGCATCTTTCTGTTGGATTTATTTCTTTTAGTATTGACTGATCTAATTTTTTTGCAGTCCACAGAACCCTCAGAAATTTTTACCAACACCATAATTCAAAAGTATCAAATTTTCTGTGTATTGTTTCATGCAGAGGCCAGATCTAGCAGTCATATGTTTCTACTGGGACAGGTTTGACTATACAGACCTTTGCGATAATGTGATACATTTGCTTTTTAACAGCATATCCAAATTTGCCATAGCGTTCCTTCCAAAAAGCAGTCTTTTAATTTTGTGACTATTGTCACCATCTGCAGAGACTTTTCCCCATATGCAATCAATAAAGGGCTCATGTGTGCTTCCCGACATGCAGCCCATAGTTTGTGGTGATACATATCACATAGATAAATATAGAAGTTATGGTGCTCCCAGCTGACTAGCTTCAATTCCCCCTACCCCCCAACCCCTGAGGTGGGCAAGCCAGCAGTTGCTGCTCTGTTTCTACCTCCACTGTACTAGGTTGTCAGCATCCTGGGCTGCTCATTGAACTTAAGTCATCTGTGGCAAAATCAGGGCTTTATTCCCCAAAACCATGGAGCTGGCCTAGATGACACATAAAAATGATTTTGACGTGTACTGAGCAAATATTACATGCTTTTTAAGCTCTGCTTTCTGTAGCCAAAAAAATAATAAAAATGGAAGAAACTAGCTGAACTCCATGTAAAGGTTCTTACACACTGACAAACTTCATGGCAGCCAACACACATATTCAGCACAGTATTTATTAAATTTTATTAATTCTAGCAAGCGTGCATCTTTTGTTTGCAGGGGAATAAAAGAGCATTGAAATGTTTAAATGTGTCTATATTAATTGCACAAAAGATGTATTCATTGAATACATCTTCAGCAAACACCAGCCACTGAAATTCACTTTAGTGAACCGATGAATTTTTCCCATGGTTTACAAACACTCTCCCACCAGCCATCTGGAGCACACAGTGGACTAAAGCAAATCCACCCAAGTGGGTGGGCTTCATCCCCCCACACCCCCCAACTATATATACCAGTGCTAAGATTGCATTACAGTGGGGAAAACGGCAAAGTTGAGGGGATGGCCAAGTGTTTGCGAACCGTGGGAAATATTCCACTGTTCACTGAAATAAATTTTGGTGGCTGGTGTTCGCTGAAGATGTATTCGATGAATACGTCTTTCATGGAACTAATATAGACCTGTTTAAATGACCTCATTATGCTCACACAGTTGCATGGAATGGTGAGTTGAAGTACTCCAAGCCAGCTTTGAACGTATGCAAAATACATAATAAAATGAAGGGCAATAAAATGTTAGGGGAGACAGATGACAGATATTAAAAGCTTTTCCCAGCAAGAAGATAACGGGCCAAATGTTAGTTCCACAGGGTTCACATTTTCTGTGAGTATGCATTTATGTGTAGGAGTAGCACTTCTTATCTATGATCGTGTGTTTGTTACACTGGAAAATACATCCATATTTTAATTTAGCTTCTGTCTGCAGAGAAGCAAGTAAAACCTTCGTCAAAAGTATTGGAATAATACAAATTTAAAAAAAAATGACTAGAGAACTAGAGTGAAATCTAATTAAATGTTGCTCTCCTCTACTGCATCACAGGAATAGGTCTGCTGCAGGGCAAACCTTCAGACTAATGTGGCTTTTTCTAACATGCAGTTTGTTTCATCTTCCCAAGGCACAAGGGCTATTGACCATGCAGTGAGGTGTATCTAACAGATGAGCATCAACAAAGATATGTCATAAAAGGGGTGATTATATAAGCCACAGAATGCAGACCAGCTGGTAAATTGCTCAAACAAATGCAGTATCATTCAGAGGTCACAATTATGCCACATGGTAGCTTGCAGACAAAAAGCACTACAATAAGCAGAGGGGGATAATGTATACTACCTGACAGTCAAAGACGGCAAAGTACATGAAACCAAATCAGATGAAAACGTAGAGTACAAACTGTAAAACCCCAACAAAACAATGCTCTGCACAGGCAGAGAAAGCAATGACCAGTCACTTGGAAAAAGAATTTAATAAAAAATTAAGCACTTTCATCTTTTTACAGAATATGGACTTCACCAGAACTACCACTCATAAAAGTTGTCATTATATATTATAAAAACCCATTGCATGATACTGTCATACAGTCACCATTCACTACATGATGTAAATACAGAAATATATTAAAAACTGCCATAAAAACATTAAGAATATATGAGACAAAAATAAATATCTACATATGCACACACACACACACACATATATATATATATATATATATATATATATATATATAGACACACACACACACATACTTGTGTGTGTGTGTGTGTGTGTGTGTGTGTATATATATATATATATATATATATATATATATGTGTGTGTGTGTGTGTGTGTGTCTATATATATATATATATATATATATATATATATATATATATATATAGATTATATATATATATATATATATAAAACAAAATCACAGTAAGCTATACATATGGAATCCTACCATGACATAGTAGTTAAAAAGAAGATTTGTTCAACAACACAATTATAACTTTACGGCAATTAATTTAAGAACAGGAATAATAGATAAGAACATTGTTTAAACCTCCGACTGTTGTGGAAGTCAGTCTAAGCTCCAACTAGATAAGCTCTCTGTATTCTCTTAGGGAGTGACACTGTCATTCCGTTGGATCCCTATGAACATAGTCAAGAATACCAAACTTGAATTTAGAATAACCCAGAAATTGTGGGGATGCCTAATAAGAGTATCAATAATATTATTTTTCAAAATGTCATGGCAATGTTCATAAACACACTTTCTAAACGCCCTTTCTGCTTTTCCCCATATAAAATGCCAAGTAGAAAGTACAAATTGCAACAAACACAAGTCCACTTGTTCCATGATTACCATCTTTTAAAATCACACTGGATACACATTTATTATTTACTCGGATAGCCCAATGATTTAAAATATTAACACATTGGTAACATTTCCCACCCTTTCTTGTGCCCTTTCTTGTTGTATCAAAAAACAGACTTTTTACCTGACATTTCAAAATTTATTTTAAAGATCATGTTTAAAGGCACAAAACATCATTTGGCCTTTGTAAAAAAAAAACTGTTGACATGCATCTTTATGCTAAAATACTTTTTTGTATACAAAACAAAAGGTCACAATTTTTTTTTAAACTGCTTTGGAACAGCAAAGGTTAAATGCAGTGAATCGTGTTTACAGCATTAACATTCATGAACCAGCAGGAGGTGCTTACATCACCCTGGATTCCATCTCGAACTATGCCCGATTAGCATTAGGTAAGTAACTGGAAATTAGTTACATAATTGCCAAACCATTAATTACAGTTTGGCAAAAAACTAATTAATAGTTTGGTTGTAGGCAACTTACAAAACTGGCTGCCATTTCTTTTTGCCATTAAACAATAAAGCTAATATAACGCTTTTTTATAGAAACAGTAACTTCATACATGGGTGTGTGCATTTCCTCAAAGTAATAGCTTAGATGCATAGTATTACATTATTAGCTAGATACCTGCTTTAGATGCAGTAAAACATGCCATCCTGCATGCTTGAGGCATCAGGTTCTTCATAATGCACCATACTTGTGTAGCCTGCAAATACATTACACTGATGTAATGTGAATGCTTAACTTCATACATAAATACACGCTGCCTACATTACTAGATAGTCCCAGCTAACTTCCATTGGTACCGGTAAATGGAACTGGAATTAAGTCCTTACTATAAAATGCCATGGTTGAAAAAAAATAAAACAAGACTTTTTTATAAAAAGTACTGACATCATATAATATTAATACAACTGCATCATAGATTAGTTATAGGTACTTCATATTTAAATCACTTGGAGGAAGCATTAATTTGACCGAAGAATGTATTCATCCAATAAGCAAAATATAAATTACCTACAATCTTGCTGTTGTTTACTGCTACAAAACTCATATGTGCAAGTCTGAACTAACTGATGCTCACACTCCCCCCCCCCACAGGCAGTGATATTAATATGTAATCTTTTATGAATGACAATACTGACAGCTAATTTTTTATAAAATAATGAGGTCATGAATTCCAGTTTGCCTGTACACCTAAAATTATCTTTTACACATTAAGAATCATCCAATACGGGCAAGCACTCTAAACAATACTCAGAACCAAAAGAAGATTGTGAAAGGAACGGGCTAAGGCTGAAAAAATAATAAAAAGAAAACTTTAATCGAGCATGATTAAGAGCTTTCATCCCATGCTGAGTACTTGATCAGAATACACGTTAAATGATATCACTTCCTTTTATAATATTCCTACTTATGATTTAGAAGAACATGACTAAATTCATGGAGGGCTACAGAAAAAAAATTACCAGTCCTTATTAGTTTAAAAATATACAAAAATACTAAACAAAGTAAAATAACATAACAACGTCCATTCCAATACTTAAAACACTATATCACTAAAAACAGTTTTATCCTAAAATTCTGAGTGCTAGATAAATAAAAGGTTAAGAATTACTGACATCCTCGTTAATAAAATAGATGTTATAATTTCTCAGCTCTTAACATAAGTACTTGTTGCAAAATTACACTTTCATTTAACCCAGGAGGTGTTGCTGCATTTAATCTAAGTTGCCAGATTAATTATTTGCAATGTTAAAAGTACTCCCACTCAACCCAGGATTTATTTCCATAATATCAATAATTCCAAATGTAAATTTCCTATATTCACCAGAAGTTTCAAAGTGCCTAGCAAGAGCATTGTTATAATTCTTCCTACTAATATAGTAATTATGTTTATAGATCTTCTTTGTTAATGCTCTCTCACTTTATCTATATAAAATACATCACACCTGGAACATTTAGCCAAATGTATAATATCTGTTGAGTGTTGACTCACAGTTACCATCCTTAAATAACCCCGGATTTCAAACAGTTTCTTAATGTAATGCACTTTTCTTCCATAATGAAGGGACATTGCCTGTAAAATCCACTCTTGGATGTTCCATTCTTTTCGTTTTCACTTTTCCTCCTGCTTGATCCTTCTAATTATTTTTTTTAAATTAACTAATGTTTTATCAATAAAGTGGGGTTCATTATCAATAATTCTAGCTTTATCATCATCTTTTAAAAACTTTCAATTCCCTTTTATTATATTTTAATATCAACAGAGCTCTTGTTATAAGCTATAACACAGGCTCTTTAGAAACCTCTGCTGTATAACAATCCCTTGAAAAAGTCATTTTCCTCCCCAATCTCACTTCCCCCTAAACGTGGTTTATATGTATTTCCCCATGAACCATTTATTTTAGTGATGATTTCATTTATCATCAGTTCTGGATATTCCCTTTCTAGTAACATCATTTTAGTTTACTAATTTCATCATCCAAGTCATTTAAACAGGAGGTCATCCTAGCCATCCTAATACATTGATCTTTAGCCAAATTCATCTTAAAAATAAAGTGAAGCAAGTCTGCAAAATGCAAATGAGAATAACTAAATGTGGGGTTTCTATATAGTCTTGTTTTAAAATCAAAGTCTGTTTGTTCCACATTAATGTCTAAATAATTGAGTCTTTATCCTAAATAAAAGTAAATTAAAAAACAAACTATAGATTCTTGCAAAAAATCAATCATATCTTTATCTTCAGGTGTTTTCCATAGGATAAATTGTCATCTAAAAAAAATCTCAGATATAACTTAATGTACTTAAAACTTTCTGAAGGGAAAAATCTAATTTTTCTCCCAAGCCAATAACATTGTATTAGCATAAACGGCTGTATAGGCTATGCCTATTGCAACACCTTTGACTTGTTTAAAAACTTTACCTTCCAAATGAATAAAATTAATTATTGAGTATTAATTGGCAAAATGTAACAGAAATCCCACATTCTTTTCTGTTTAAAATTCACATTCTATCAAGGTGACAAGATAGAGTGATAATCCCTCTTTGGTTGTAAAAGAATTAAAAAGATCAACAGCATCTAAAGTTAAAAAAAAGCCATCTTCTCCCAAATGTCAGACATCAATTTTCCCAAAAAGTCCCATGAATCCCTTAATAAATGTGATTCTTGACTGTAGATAGGTTTTAACATTTTGTCTATATATACTCCAAGGTGATGGGTCTTAGAACCACTATGAGAAACTGTCTATAGGGTGGTTTGAGAACATTTTTATGTACTTTTTGAATCCCAAATATAGTTAGGGTTTATCTACCTTCAGGAATTTATATAATTCCAAGGTTATTCTATTATCCATTTAAATTCTTCTAAATAAAGATCGATCTGTCTAAAAGCTATATTAATGTCAGCCCTTGATATTATAGTACATGTTTCCGAATTATGCAAAATATTCAACATACTATCTGTGTAATGTGTGGTGTCAAAAAGCACTATTTTCCCACCCTTGTTCAGCTTCATAACTCTAATTGGTCTATTTTTGTTAAAGCATCTGAAAGTTTAGATTCCTCTTTTCCTCAAATTATATTTTCTCTTATTTGTATCATTAAATAGTTTATAAATATGCTCTGCAAATGCTTTTTTAAAAGATGCTAAAATAGGATAACACTATCTTTCCCTCAAGTTGCTATCCAAAGACCTTCCAGTTGTGAGACCATTGTCATTCCCAAAATATTATGCCAAATTCAACCTTCTAACGTATGATTTAAGTTCCAGTAATGTATTTGCTATATCTAGTTGCCTGGCTGGTATGAATTTCAATCCTTTTTGAAATCCTTTTTTCTTTTGGATCTTTTAAACATTACTTATTACAATTTTTTCTCTAACAATTTTGACAGGCTTACCTCACACACATGAGTAATGCAAATGTGCATGACTTTGCTGCATAGGTAATTGTTTCTTTATGAGCTGTAAAAATAATATGATTACTTGGAAGAATAATAGATGCAGCATTTTGATAAGGCCTGATGTATATGATATAAATTCTCAAAATTATTAAAATCACCCATGAGTATATTGAAATACATTGACTGTGGTGATCAGAGATGTTACTAGGACAGGATAAAGAATATAAGCTGTCAGACGGCATGATGGGCAGGTGTGAGAGTATCATGCACTGTTTGTGGTAATTTAACTGCAGCAAGCAGCTTACTGCAGAAGACAATGTTCCCACCCATAAGTGAATGCTGATAGTGTGCTGGTGATGTAATTGTAGCAAGCTGCTTGTTACTTTAGTGGAAAACAGCTTGTTGAAGTTTCATTACAAAATACTTTTTTTTTGCTTATCCAGAGCTGAGGGGTGCCATTTTGTGGACTTGTTTAGGGCATCTGATGATCTGGTTATGATTTTTCTGATTATACTCAAAGTTCCAAAAACATTTTGTGATATCAGAAATATGTTCAGCAACCTGAAGAGCTTGCAAGCTTTGAAAACTGCAAAAGGATAAGCCTGTTAAGACACTTTTTTGATATCAGAAAAGTGCATAATCATTTTTGCAGTAAATGCAGCACACTGCTTTACAGTCTAAATATGGGAAAAAGAAAACCCTGAGATGCACATCTCTGACAACATAAAGATTCCAGACAAAGTTTGGGGTGAATGGAACATCACAATTACATTCTGTAGTTGAGGAAATGATAGGGGTGTTAAGCACCTTTCTGATGTCAGAAAGGTGCTCAACTAGCTATTTTCAACATCCTTCACCTACTGTATGAATTTAGTAAATTATCATTTTTAAGCATAGCAATAGTTTTTGTTGCTTATTTTCTAGCACATACTGGCCTCAGGGAGGTACGTAACCGATATCAAAATCTTAATATAATCTACACTTACTTGGTCCTTCAAATTTTAAAAGCAGCATTAATGACTGTTCAAGAATGACAGATTTTTCAGGAATGGAAATGTCATAACCTGTCAGAGGGGGAACTTCTCAAGCAATGTACCAATGTCTTGTATTTCAAGGAGTATTGATTATACTACTCTCAGTGTTCATGCTGTTATAGTTTTATTATTATTTACTGTCATCGGTGCATATATATTGTGATGAGGTTGCAATAAAAAACAGACACATTTCAAACAATTGACACATTCTTAATAGCATGTAATAAATAAATTGTATGCACATACATGCACTGATTTACTATGAATATAACAGTACTTGTTTGGATGTATTAAGTTTTTACACTGCAATAAAGTTATCTGACAGTGGACCTTAAAGATCCTGTTCTGCAATGGATTATCTGAAAAAAAAACTACATTAACAGACAGTCTGTCTGTCTGTTATACAAGAGAAACACTAATATCTGTTGAGATGTACACATATTTACATGACCAGGAGGCAACTAACTACAAATATGGATCATAGTAAATCCGCAGCTACCCTCATATACCACCCTTCTTCAGCTGTCTTAGCACTCATTATTTCCACCAGTTCAGTATTAAAGCAATCTACAGCTGTAACTGCATCCTCAGACTACAACCTCTACAGCTGTAAATGCAGTTCTTTAAAATTCATACAGTACCCTGCAAAATCTGGTATAGTCATTGCAATCGGTGCTTTCACAATACATAGAATAGATGAAAAAAGGTAATTGTGATCTGCTTACCTGAATATCAGATATGTATTTGACAACTAAATTACACAGTGACAAATATGAACATGATATTGATATTAGAGAGGTCAGCAATCACAGATTATATGACTGTGTGAAAGATAGGCCACGCTCCCAACCCTCGTAATATGATTTATGCTTTATTAATGGAAGTTACTATGGCATGCTAGCATTGTCTTTGTCTGCACTAAGTTATTTTTAGTATAATAGTATGGTCTATTTGCATAGCTGCACCTTAAGTAAGGTTATTCATGTATATGTGTTGTGTGTAGACTGCTCATACTGGTGTCTAATTATTTCTTTATAATTGTGCTGTTACTGGTGGATAGAATCACATTAGAGACCATGGACAGAGTACTGCTCGCTATAATTTTATCTGCGACTGCATACCTGTTAACTGAGGTCCCTTCTCACTAATGTGTTTTCCCAATTGGCTCAGTATCTGCTTATACTAGTAGTTGATTCAAGACATATTTTCCTGTATGCAGTAGCCATTTGCTCAGTTTTTGTAATCTTTATAATATACCATCTCAAAAGTGCTTACTCCTTTCTGTACTCTTCTTTCTAGACCTAACCCCACTCTAAGTATTCAGCTGTGGTACCACCTTTAACTTTTATCCATCTGGTGGATACATTGTTATAACAAAAGCGCAGTCCAGGTCTGAACTGTCTGCAAACAGAAACAGCTAAAGTTAACTGAGTATGTGTCTACCTGTTCAAGCTAATATTCATTATCCCCTGTAGAGCCCTCTGCTTTGGCTTCAAGCAGCCCCACATACTCATCTTCCATTTTCTCTTTTATTCCCTTCTGTTAGCAAATAGTATCCATAACTGATGAAATGCTCTTCAATCCTGTCCTACTCTGGCTCTTGAAATATCAGTGATTGCAGAGTTCCTATGCAAACTGCCTAAAATGACCAAATATGTAGAAAAGAAAATTTGTACCGTGGGCAGCATACCCCTTTACCATCACCTCCTCTTGTCTATAAGCAAGTGCAAAGACAACTTCTTAACTGCACTGCTTGTAAACTATCAGTTTTTTTCCCCCAAAAGTAGCTTCTACATCCAACAGATACTAGCTTGTGAAAGTTGCTAGTACACTCTCTGAATATAAAATTGCAATGAGTTGGGTGTCAGAGATCCAAGCTAGGTGCTGTTTGGCATTTATTTTGCAGGCATCCAAGTCGATATCCTAGAAGTATGGCTGACCAAGTTTGTTGATGGCTGGACTCAGGATACTGTTTTCCACTTACCCACTGATACTAAATGGTATCAACAAGGTTTGTAATATATACATATCTGGTGTACTGAAAATGGTTTTAACTGAAATGCAAAAACAGCATAGCAACATTTGGAAAAAAGCTGCTTCTATCCTATATGTTATAAAGAGATGGTCATAAGAGTCCTGGGCACTTCTATTTAGCCCAGTCAATTACCAAAGACAAACCTCCAAGAGCCAAAGTCATCATCCTATCTCTGTATTCTTCCTCTTATTAGACCCCTCATCAAATACATTGCCCCTTCTGGTATGTAGAAATCCAAGCATATAGCTCATCTGCAAAGGCCACAAGACTTCTATCCAGAAAATGCTAAGGTTTCAACTCCTTTATGATCAGTTAGAATGATGCTTCTTATACTCAGTAGCCTACCAGATGCTCTGTGTTGACCCATGTCTAACAATGGAAGATCCAATCCTATTTGACCGCTTATTTTTATGCAAAACCAGTGTCTCTAAAAACACCTGCACTGGGGAACTAAATCTTCAACAAAACATAACCAAGACTGGGTACAGGGCAAGGTTCCTAACAGAGTATGTCCTGCCTATGGAATAAGTTGCATCTACAGGTCAAACAAAATACTACTTTGGCTTCCTTTAATCTTTGTCTTGATTACTGCATTTGTAGACAATTTTACACCAGGGTAAGGCCCTGCTTGAGTTTGGTGGTAAGCACTATTACGTGCTTGACAAGGGTGGCAAGAATTTCTAAATTTGAGTATGTAAAGATGTATATGGTTAGACACCTTATTGTTCCCTTGATAGCTTGTCTACTGTGTTCCTACTCAAAACAGTCTCACAGCTTACAGTAATTGCCTGATGCAGGTAGGACAATTAATGCAGCAATGAGAAAAGGATACTTAGGAACTGCTATAGTTGCAATTAGAAAAGCCTCATTATTGCCTCATTATTATGTTAAACCTAACAGCAGTAGTGTTCTTTCTAGTGGCCCATTTATCACACTGGTAAAGACAGCACTTACACTCACAAACACGGCACATATCCACCCGTTAAAAACAAGTGCCTCCCACCCCCATCTGAACACAGTCATGGCAACACACACTCCCTCAATCAGTCACATACATGATCAAACACACATGTGCAAACTCATGATACCCTATTTAACTCCTACAATGTGACCACAGAGGCAGAAATGCACATTTCTGCACCTTGAATCATGCACCAGCAAACATCCATTCAGAGACACTCCCACAAGCACCTTCCCACCACTACATATTTGCTGAACTTACCTGCACCAATAGCGCTTCCACAGGAGTGGATAAGTAACTACCATGATGGTAGCCATCTTCTCCTCCAGCAGTAAGACTTTACACTGCCAAGTGATTCTCTACATTGCCCAGCAGTGTAAAGCAGGAGTCAAATCTGGCATTTCTGAAGTTCATCACATAGTTAATAAACATTTGCCTGGATTTCTATATCATCATACATTTCTGCTCATGAGACCACCCACCAACATTAGTGCCCCCACTATCTGGAAACCTTAATGGCAGGGTAGTCTAATAATAACAAAGGCTTATATTGAGGGAGAAAATTGTCATATTAAGCCTTCCATCTCACAGTAATCCTTTCTGCCCAGTTTACTTATGAAGGAATGTTAACAGTTTCCAGTGATAAAAACAACCTGGAGCAAATATTAAATAGCCACTAAGGGACATAGTAATTCTGGCACTGTATTGATTTGGTTATACTTTACAAGAAGGAACACTCATATGAGTGAATGCTTTTTAGTGTTGTAAAAGTTAAAAGTGAACGCTTAGATGAGAAAACATTGTATCTAATGACGTTTTGGCTGGCAGCCTTTTGCATGAGATCTCACTTCAGCGGGTTAAAGGAGTTTGGCCTTACCCCGCTGGTGTGCAATCTCAAGAGCTGGTATATATAATTAGCAGAGGGTGGAGGGGGCTTGCAAAAAATATAAAAACAAAGTAGACGAAAAACTAGTAAAAAGTAAAAGCAAGACGCCAACTGGATCCACGGAACAATTCCTTTTATTGGTAAAACACTACTGAGTGCAAAAACGCTTTCACCCACTACCTCCGTGGGTTTCATCAGAGTTAATAAAAAACTGGAGCAGTTACTTCTTATACACTACTAATAAAGACAAGGACCAATCACATCTTTGTACGACTTCCAAAATATACATTTGTCAATTTACTCAATTGGAAATGTTTAAGTAATCAAATAATCCAACCAACCTTTGTATACAACACCAAACTTTTTATGAAAACCTATGTGTGTTTTTTGTAAAAGTTGTCGATTTATTAATGACGGGCCATATGTCATACTGCATGGTTACAATAGGACATTAAGATGTCCAGGAAATGTAAATTGTAACACCAAATTAGTTGTATATTTAGCCACATGCCTGTCATGTCCCTCATTTTACATAGGGAAAACTAAAAGGAAGCTCAGAGAAAGAATTGTAGAGCACAATAGAGATATTAAAAATAAGAAGGTTACCAGTTCCCTATATATACATAGTACAAAATGTAAATGTTTCAAGAGGTTTTTATTTTTTGTTATAGATAGAGTACCAGACATTAATTGTAACAACGAAGGGGATTTGAATACATTGCTGGAGACAAAAGAATGCTTATGGCAGCTGAGGCTAAATGCTTGTACACAACCAGGACTAAATGAATACATATCCATTGCAAGTTATTTAAAAATGAAATCCTACATTATATAAGGTTTTTTTAGGTGTTTTGTTATCAATTGATTTTTTTAATATATTTAACATATTTGTAGATATATTGTACTGTATATGTATGAAATTGCTAAGGATTTTTTACCTATATATGTTTTATATTTATCTTGTCATTTATCAGAATATATGTTTTTAAATGAATTTTTATGTTTTCTTTTGCATAATATTCTGTGACATTTTGAGACAGATAAATTGCTTTTTTGCACATCATTATTATTTTTTTAAGGCCGCTTCATTCCCTTTTAAAGCGGACAGTATACGCTGTGTTAATAGCAGCTGCTGCTGAAATAACTGCTCCATTAGCTCCATAATAAAATAGAATGAAAAGTAAAAAGTACTGTGTACAGTCCACAATTTATCCAAAGGTAAATGTCCGTGTCTACCAAAAAGCGCACATCATTATTATTTTTTAAAAAAATTTATTATTCATTTAAAAATTTTTTTAAAAATTTTTAAAAAATTTTTTTAATATATATATATATATAACAGGTTTTTGCACATTAAATTTTATGTGCACATTATATTTTTATGCATATTTGCACATTGTGCACATATATGGTTATACATATATATTTTTTGCATATCCATTTACTTAATAATATTATATGAATTTTATGGTATGGAAAGCATAGGTTTTCATAAAAAGTTTGGTGTTGTATACAAAGGTTGGTTGGATTATTTGATTACTTAAACATTTCCAATTGAGTAAATTGACAAATGTATATTTTGGAAGTCGTACAAAGATGTGATTGGTCCTTGTCTTTATTAGTAGTGTATAAGAAGTAACTGCTCCAGTTTTTTATTAACTCTGATGAAACCCACGGAGGTAGTGGGTGAAAGCATTTTTGCGCTCAGTAGTGTTTTACCAATAAAAGGAATTGTTCCGTGGATCCAGTTGGCGTCTTGCTTTTACTTTTTGCAAAAAATATAGATTTAGGTTTGCATATTTTTGATCATTTCAGATTTGCTCTAAAATGATCACTCTCTATTTTCAATCTTTTAAGCATTCAGTATTTCATAAGACAATCGTTCATTTATACTGGGTCTAACTTTTCCTGCACATAAATTACTTCTTTAAATATACAGCTAGACCATGACATTGTTCATGTAATCTTAGAATAAAAAAGAAAAGGCAGTCACTTATAATTTGGGGATGTCTAAAAATTTAATTATGCTGAAATTAATAATGCAAAAGGTAATAATTACTGAACTAAACAAACAAAAAAATAAAAGCTAAGGTAGTAGGACTATGTGAAATAATGAATAAATGGATATCTAAATAATTTCTAATATGACACAAATATATTACAAAAAAAATTGTTAGACTTTTAAAATAAAAAAAAAAAATATCTTCAAGATAAAAACACTGTGTATTCTATGATAATGCATCTGACAGCCTCACAATGCTAAAAGTAATCCCAGACCAAAAGGGAATAGAGGAAATAAGCCCTGACTGTGACTCAGACAACCTGCATTTAATCATCGCCGTAGGCACTGGTAGAACTGGGGGGGGGTGGAACAGAATGGCTTGCACCAGCATCATCCCAAGTGGAGGGACTGCACAAGAAGCTTTGTCTGGCACATCTCCTCGGCTGAACCACTGGTGGACACCAGGCTCATGCAAATATGTTATCTTGCAAGGGGAGTGGTAGGGGTTTGGTTAAGTTACAGAATGTGGATGTGCAGGATGGGGAACCTTGGGTACAGCATAACAATAAAAAAACTTTAAGTAATGCCTGGACAATGGCTTCATGATCATCGCTCAACTCCTTGAGAAGAAATGGATAAGAGAAAACAGAAACCTAGCAGGGGCCAAAGTAGCTTTATAGAAAGTTAAGGGATAATGACTGGTATATGTCCAATATATCACATACAAAAAGCATTAAAAGGAATAATAAAACCAAATTCAAAGATCTCTAAATAATAAAAATAATAGAATCAAAATGTCAAAAATAAACTTTTGCACAAAAAACTATGAAACAAACCAAGTTATCCAAAGTCAGTGACAATCATACTTCGCAACATTATCACAAGAAATCTTGACAAAGCCAAAAATAATGGGGGAGAAAGGCCCAAAAATACGGGACAGTTTTTAAATATTCTTTTAAACCTGGAAGTTGATAGAATAACAGTTTTTCACCTTGGCATGCATTTTTGAATGCTATGCAGTCTGAAACTAAAACTTGTCATTATTTAGCGACATTAATCCTCAAAGATTTGCCAGAAAACCACAAATTTTATGAGGAACAGACTAAAATATGAGACAAAAAATGGACAGTTGAGAAGTATGTGGACAATAACAAAACTTTCTTCTTTTGCATCAGGAAAACAAAGGATAAAACTCAAGAATATAAATGATATTGTTATCCGTGTAGGTGACGTATGAACCTTCCTACAAACAGCTGCTCAGCTGCATTTCTTTATGACTTTCTCTTCAGTGACTGTTGTTAGTGGACTGCTGTTACACACTTCTTGGACAGCACTGCAAATTGTATAGCTTACAGTTACTTCTTAAGGCAACACTGCAGCACCTGACAATTCTGGCTGCAGGCTGTGTGTGTATTGGGGGAAGAGGTGATTAAGATTATTTCCCCCAGCGTGTGCATGCATGTATATATATGTCTCTATACAAATAATTAGAGGTTCTGTACCTAAATAATAACTTATATGCTACCCATCAATTCAGTAAGCATATGCAACACAATTTTACTTGAAACAAAAAACGTGCACAAGAAAAATAATTCATAATGGTATTGATGATGAAAGTAAAAATAAGTTGTAAAATGATGCAGTCCACCAAAGCAGTGGCTTGTGTGCCACACAGGAAAAAATACAGAAAGAAAAATCACAATTACCGTGATTTCCTATATGACAGGATAAACAACTGGCTTTGGGGGAGATAAAATATCTAACTGTCCAAATATTCCTTGCTGACCCAGTAGCAGTGACAACTGCACAGAATAGTGGGAGTTCAGTATCTAGACATGTGGCGTTGTTTTCCTTTTCTAATCATTTTTTTCAAGATAAAAATGAGATCATTTATAAAAACCCATTCAAAATGCTTAAACTAATTAGCAATGCCATATCAAGAGATACACAAGCATCCAAATGCAGAAAGTAAGATGGTACAAAAAAACCCTCCATCATGGTAGTTTCCCAGATAAAAGGAGGAACAACTGCCCTTGGGAGAGAGAGACTAGGCACCTAAATGCCCACAGACTCATTGCTGAGCTTGTGGCAGTGACAACTGTATGCAAAGTGATGGGTTCTGGGTTCAATCTCCCAGACAAGAGTTAGTGATTTCCTTTCCTGTACAGTTGTTAAGGTAAAAATACAAAACTTGGTGTTTTAAATAGAGCCTTAAAAACAATACCAGCCATAGGGTGGCAAAATTCTAAGGCCATGATGAACCATAATGAAAAATCAATTCTTTCACATAAGAGGAGCCTAAATTATGCAAGGGCAAAAATAGAAAATTAAAGCAAGAATTAGAAATGGTATTTAGAACCAAATAGGTAGCCAATGCAGCTAACTAATATGTATGCAGTTTCCTGGTAAAGAAAACCGGTAACTAACAAAGCAGTGGAGTTCTGCATGAGCTTAACTCGGTTGATCTTGGTGCCAGAAAGCAAAAGCCAGAGGGGGTTTAATGCAGCTGAAACATAAATGAAGCAAGGAATGATGATCCACAAAGAGGTTCTCAGGGTCTTAATCCTAATGATGGTCCTCAGACAACAACTCCTTAACAATGACTGACCAAATAAAACACAAAAATGCCAAAAAACTCAAACACATAGAAACTTAGCATGCCAGAGATTAAAAACATTTATTTTTTGGACCCTGACATTACAACGACTGAGACCTGCTCCATGTGAGTTTATCATACAGGATCACACCAACAGTTTACAAACTCTGTACTACTGTCACCACAGATCATAACAGATGGCAAGTATAGAACAGAAGAATCCTGTAAAGTGGTATGAAGTACTAATGACTCAGACTTGGAGGTGCTGTGTTTTAGCTGATTACAGCATAATCTTTCAAATTATTCAACAAAGAATTGATGTTTGCCATGTAATCCAGGTGGACAGAGGGGCCAGTGGTGTGTCATCTGCATAACAGTGGTAATTTAACCCCCTCCTTCAGATAAGCTCTCTCAGCGGTGACACAATCAGCATAATCAGTAAGACATATGACTCAGCTGTGCATACTCTACATTCAAGTGGTTAAGGACAAGACTTATTAAGACCTAAAATGACTTTCTTGAAATGTCAAGAGAGGTAAGAGGCAAGCTAGTCTAGAAGAGTAGAGAATAGATAACAGTGAACTTTAATGTGCTTAAGTGGATACCATAGAGGACAGTATCAAAATGCACTGGAAGCTGAACTGGAACCAGTACAGAGTCAATATGCTGATCTTGTGTTAAGAAATCAATAATTACCTTAATTAGAACAGTCTTTGTGCTATGACCAGTTCAAAATCTAGACAGAAGTACCCTTCCCTCCAGAGAAGCACCACAGGTCTTATTGCAATGCTTTACAGTTATTAAGTAATTACATTTCCATATCAAATGAAAAAAAATCAGGGGCAGATTCAAAGGTTTTTATCCAAAAACAGTATGCAGACGAGGTAAAGTGCTGAGCCAAACATCTAGAAATAATAATCCTATTACTTATAAATGACAAACCTCCATTTCAGACCTAGCAAAAGTAAATTTATCTACATAGTTAATGCACACAAGCAGAACAACTCTGGTACAAAACTTACTAAGAAAAACCATTGCAAGCATTTAACCCAACCTCTGATAGCGAAAGATGAAATGTCATGGTGAGCATGCCACAATCGTAGTAATCACTGACTCTAATACTCAACTAACATTTGATCTGTCATTTCTGGAGAAATGCATCATTCTGCAATCCAAATAAAAGCAGACATAATAGCGGTTATAGGAAATACACACACTTACATGTGCTAGTAACTACCAACCACAAGTGAAGGAAAAGGAGGAGCATTACTAGCTATAGCTTAAGTTTTTATTTATTTGGCTTATTTTCTCTGCATGCACAGTAATCTTTTCTGAGTAAACACCATAAACACTAACAAGTAAATAACAGATGCTCTGTGTAAACATCATAAACACTAACAGGTAAATAACAGATACACTGTGTAAACCCCATAAACATTAACAAGTAAATAAGAGCTACACTGTAAACACCATAAACACTAAATCAAATAACATATACACTGTGTAAAGACCATAAACACTAACAGGTATATAACAGATACACTTGTGTAAACACCATACACTAACAAGTAAATAGTACACTGTGTAAACACCATAAACTCTAACAAGTAAATAACAGACACACTGTGTAAACACCATAAACACTAGCAAGTAAATAATAGATACACTGTGTAAACACCATAAACACTAACAAGTAAATAACAGCTGCACTGTAAACACCATAAACACTAACAAGTAAATAACAGCAACACTATGAGCATTTCCCCCACTGCAGGAGACTGTCAGCCTCCACCCTTTCTTCTCCTTATTTACTGGGTCTACTAGACCCACACCAGCCTCTCCCAAGTTGTACACAGCCAACATCCAGAGCTGGTGATGAGAGCAAAGATGCTGGTGCAGCATCATACTGTTGTCAGGGAGTGGGCCCCACAGCTACTCTCCATCTTGGGTAGCCTTGCGAGCTCTGCAATTGCTGCCTTTGAGAGTGTCTATGACTTTCAGTGCATGTGCAACGTCCTATGTGGCTCAATGTTTGGAAGCATGGACTCTGGTTGGCTTGGTTCCTGCTTACTGCAGCAAGCTTATGTCTCTGACGCCCATCCTCTTCCCTGCTGCCGCTCCAGTGTCTGTGCTGCTAATCGAAAACTGGTTAGCTGGGGCACAGTAAAGGCATCATCCCTCTGCACCATGGAAAGGTTACATTGTGAACATTTTTGTCTTTTATTTAAAATATGATTGAAATAAATGCTGAACATTTTATAATACAATACTGGGATCAAGAAACCACTACATTTTAAAGTATTAAGATGGTATCTTGGTTTATTTATCAGCAATGACATTTCTAGAGTTTGTTCAAGGTTATCTATCAGTAATAGTGCTTCTGGATAATTGGATTGCCATGTCAAACCCAGATTTGATGAATATGCTTCACCTCAAAAAATCTAGATCCATCAGAGCCACAGGGGCGGGAGACTTAAACCTTGACATGGCTATTAATAGGACGTGCTGGAGGGATAGATTCATCACCCAAAGACTCCCTATGCTGTGGAACAAAATCCCGGTACATGTGAGGCAGAGCACCTCGCTGGCCTTGTTCAAGAGAAATCTTAACCAATGGATGGGAGATCGCAGATATACCCCAGGGATTACCTCAGTGTCACTGCTCGACAGAGGCACAGCAAAATAATGGGTATAGTTCCCCATACTAAAGGGGTGGCGTAAGCCACAAAACGATGGGCTAGGCTTGTAAATGCCCTCGGGCAGATAGCCTAGTATGAACCTATGAACCTATGAACCTATATACTCTACTGTTACTTTTAATGGTCTGATCATAATCTTTAAACCATGCATGAGACAAAGAAATGTCCCAGCATTGCAAGTTACCACAAAATGACAGTTATGTACTGTTACATATCAGACTAGCTGCACACTACAGAAGGAGAAGGTTCCTTGGAGATAGTACAGACAATGCAGTATCATTAAGTTATTCTGTAATGCTCTGCAAACTGAGTTGGCCAGAATGTATAATACATGTTAAAAAAATTGAATTTCTTCTATTCACAGCTGCACCTACATTAACTACTATGAGGGGTAGAGCAGCACAGTAGTTACTGGAGTGCTGAGCACAGTAAGTACTATAAGGGGTAGAGCAGCACAGTAGTTACTGGAGTGCTGAGCACAGTAAGTACTATGAGGGGTAGAGCAGCACAGTAGTTACTGGAGTGCTGAGCACAGTAAGTACTATGAGGGGTAGAGCAGCACAGTAGTTACTGGACTGCTGAGCACAGTAAGTACTATGAGGGGTAGAGCAGCACAGTAGTTACTGGAGTGCTGAGCACAGTAAGTACTATGAGGGGTAGAGCAGCACAGTAGTTACTGGAGTGCTGAGCACAGTAAGTACTATGAGAGGTAGAGCAGCACAGTAGTTACTGGGATGCTCTACCAAGTTAACTTTGCAATTTTTCTGCAAACCAGTTACAGTCAGGAAAATAGAAGCATAGCTGTAGATTATGGATATTTTATTACATTTTGTCTGTTGGAAATAGTAACATTTTAAAGTCATGGAGGCAGAAAGCATTTATTGCAGACTAAACCTAGAATAGCCATTCAGACAGTAAAGTTTACAGGGAAAGGAAAAGGAAAAGCATAACATTTTTTTTACTTGTTATACAGCTAAAAATCATGCAGCATATGAATGTTAGGGACATTTGGACTGTTTAGTTAATAAGTGTTGACTGGAATACTGAAGTAGTACCTTTGAAGTGGTATCTTTGCACTATAAAAACAATTGTAAAATGGTTACTACCTTACAAAATAGCCATATGGAGCCTGAACAAAAAACACACATATCACCAAAGTACATATGCAAAGCCTCATCATGTGACATTTGGTAGGGTATGGCATGGTGCCATAACTGCAGAAGAAGTACATTGGAAAATAAATCACTGATGTATTTCAGAGTTTTTTTTTCTTTCTTTCTTTGATACATCAGCATTAACGGGAGTAATGTGCAGTCAGAAAAGTTGTAGGGCATTGGGAACTATCCCATGTATTCATTCTGTTAAAACTGTTAGCTCTGCATAAAACACACTGCATTGTGTTTTAATGTTTCACTACTATACTGAGAAGCATGACTATTTTGAATATATAAACACTGTCAGACTTAGACTGAGTTTGTCAATACAATTTTGCTTTGATAACTGAAGATTAAAATCTTCTGCAAATAAAGGCTGTACAGACACTGGGTCTTCTTCTTCAGTATATATATATTTTTATATATGCCATCTAACTTTGTGCCCAGGAAATACATCAAATTATTGTGTTTCTATTTAATTAAAAAAATAAAGAAAAAAATCTGACACAGAATGTCAAGATAACAACTGTGTCATGAGAAAGTCAGGTTACCTTGTTAACCACTTCTTCTTTATAAAGCATGTTGCAAATTCAAAATTTGTTGCACGTGCAATTAAGCAAACATTATACAATACTTTTTGTTGGACTAGCCAATGTTGTATACATAAAAATAAAAATGCAGGATTTAAACACATCTGTAATGCTGTACAGATAATCACCATAACAGTGCAACCACAGTGTTTTAATTATCAGAAATGTTCTGTGGTAAATAGCACATTTTCTATTTGTACAGTTTTACAGAAACAGTATTTTTAGCCTACATAGTTGTTAATGTGGTAATCGAACACTATTCCTAATAAGACCATGCCATGCTTTAGGTAACTGAAAGGAAAAGGAGTGAAGCAGCTAAACAAAATATTCTGACAAAAATTGCAGAGACTGAGTTTATGTTTAAATTTAGGAAGCAGCGACAATGTTCCCCAGCTCTTTACTGCTGATGCATGCTTCCTGAAGGTGTGCACTGTAGTGGTATTATTGTAAATGCAAGAGAAATCTTTGCACAGGTTCAAAATAGAAAGGGTATTATGGTCCCTTTTTTTAAAGTTTTAAAATATATCATGGAAGCTTTATTCATTTTATGACACTACATTTGAAATCAGTAGAAATTCTTCATCTTCATAGAACTTTGGTCAAAGCACACATCATTAAATCAGGCATAATTTTAGAAACCTGGGCAAATTATTTGAACAATTTTGAAAATGTGCTTTCCTACTTTGCCTTTTAGTTTATTATAATGCATTACTGTATTTTTTAGCCTTAATGATAAACGCATGGAATGTTATTCACCAAACCTTAATCAAACAATACAGCTTCATAATGCTCCTAAGACCTTCACAGAAGAATACTGTTGCTTCAGTTTTCCACATACGCCAAGTAATGAAAGCAACTATGAAAACTTAAAATATAGTCAGGGAGATCTTTTCTTACAACTAAGAAGCTTTCCTTTACAAGAAGGTGAAGTCGTACCACAGTTTTTTTCAGCTGTAACTAAAATTATGAACAATGTCTATTTTTTTCTAATTATTTGTGTACATAAATATGAGACTATGTAAGAAAAATGCATTGAAGTGCACAATTTACTACCACTTAGTTAAGTTTTAATTTGAGCTGCCAGTTCAATTTTTTTACCCAGAAGTTAAAAACTTTTGTCTGTAATGAAAAAAGGGTGTACATTGACTTAATTGTGACTGTGGTCAGTGCTTGGGGACTTATTAGTTAGCTGTCATACAAATGTTACACATGGTTTATGTGAAAGCTACCTGAATAATTGTAATTGCTCATTTTATAATTGCTCCAAAAATAATTTATTCTTGAATCTATATTTATGTCAGCAATAAATGTCATTTTGTTAGGAGCAAAGCTTTCAGAGATCATCAAAGACACCTTCTTATATAAGCTATCAAGTGCTATTATCAGCTATCCTATCACATCATGTCCCAGTGCCACCAATCCCATCATCCTCATTAAACTAAAGAAATAACTCAGAGGACAAATAAAGTCTACTAAAGCTGAACTAGAAGTGAATTTCGCCTCCCAGGCCAAGGGCAGCCGCAATACATTCTTTAGCTATGTCCATAACCTCAAAGAAAATACACAATTTTGTGCAAAGCTAATTGTTAACGGAGCCACCTGTAATGAGCCAGAAAATATAGCAAACCTACAGGCAGGCACATTCAGCTCTAACTTTACCCATCTCTATCCCATCTCCCCCCTCAGGAAATATCAAATATAACTCTCTCTACTATCAGTAGGGAACTGGTCCTCATTGCTCTCTTTAAGGCCAAGAACACTGCATCAATGGGCCCCAAGAATATCATAGGCTGACTTCTAAAGAGCATGAAACATGACCTACCAGGGCCTCTAGAATCACTGTTTAACCATAGCCTTCACAGGCTTCATGCCTCATAAATGGAGAACAGCAACTATTACCCCTCTGCACAAAGGCAGGCTATCTACAGACCCTGGAAACTAAAGACCCATACATCTCACTAGTCTCATTTACAAAGTTATGGAAAGAAGTGTCATGTAAATGATCAGTAATAACATAGGAAACCTCCAGACACAGGACGCAACCCAGTTTGGTTTCAAGGTCAGGTCATGCCTACTGAATGTTGTGAACTTCTTTGGGAAGGGATTATCATAATGGTTAAGGTGTTTACCTCACAAAAACACGGTGAAGGGTTTGATTCTCACCTTTGAGGAACTTCAGCTAAGCTTATAATGGCTCACAAGGGTAGCTAGCAGAGTACTCAAGGCATTTGACACAATATCCCACTTGAGCATTGTTGACAAAGTCAGAAGGTTAGGTATTAACCTATATGTCATTGAGTAAAATAGCCAGCTGGCTCACAGACAGGACCCAGGAAGTTAAAATTTGGAGTCCACCTTTACAAAGAGACCAGTCTTTAAGGAAAATTTTATGTTTTTTTAACAATATCAGACAGACCAGCATACTTATGTGTTACAGCAGCCTTAACAATATCAGACAGACCAGCATACTTATGTGTTACAGCAGCCTTAACAATATCAGACAGACCAGCATACTTATGCATTACAGCAGCCTTAACAATATCAGACAAACCAGCATACTTATGTGTTACAGCAGTCTAACAATATCAGACAAACCAGCATACTTGTGTTACAACAGCCTTAACAATATCAGACAGACCAGCATACTTGTGTGATACAGCAGCCTTAAAAATATCAGACGGACCAGCATACTTATGTGTTACAGCAGCCTTAACAATAACAGACAGACCAGCATACTTATGTGTAACAGCAGCCTTGACAATATCAGACAAACCAGCATACTTATGTGTTACAGCAGCCTTAACATCAGGCAAACCAGCATACTTATGTGTTATAGCAGCCTTAACAATATCAGACAAACCAGCATACTTATGTGTTACAGCAGCCTTAACAATATCAGGCAAACCAGCATACTTATGTGTTACAGCAGCCTTAACAATATCAGACAGACCAGCATACTTATGCATTACAGCAGCCTTAACATCAGACAAACCAGCATAGTTATGTTACAGCAGCCTTAACAATATCAGACAGACCAGCATACTTATGTGTTACAGCAGCCTTAACAATATCAGACAAATCAGCATACTTATGTGTTACAGCAGCCTTAACAATATTACACAAACCAGCATACTTATGTGTTACAGCAGCCTTAACAATATCACACAAACCAACATACATGTGTGTTACAGCAGTCTTAACAATATCAGAAAAACCAGCATACGTATGTGTTACAGCAGCCTTAACAATATCAGACAGACCAGCATACTTGTGTTACAGCAGCGTTAACAATATCAGACAGACCAGCATACTTATGTGTTACAGCAGCCTTAACAATATTAGACAAACCAGCATACTTATGCGTTACAGCTGCCTTAACAATATCAGACAAACCAGCATACTTATGTGTTACAGCAGCCTTAACAATATCAGACAGACCAGCAAACTTATGTGTTACAGCAGCCTTAACAATATTAGACAGACCAGCATACTTATGCATTACAGCAGCCTTAACAATATCAGACAAACCAGCATACTTATGTGTTACAGCAGCCTTAACAATATCAGACAAACCAGCATACTTATGTGTTACAGCAGCCTTAACAATATCAGGCAAACCAGCATACTTATGCATTACAGCAGCCTTAACAATATCAGACAAACCAGCATAGTTATGTTACAGCAGCCTTAACAATATCAGACAGACCAGCATACTTATGTGTTACAGCAGCCTTAACAATATCAGACAAATCAGCATACTTATGTGTTACAGCAGCCTTAACAATATTACACAAACCAGCATACTTATATGTTACAGCAGCCTTAACAATATTAGACAAACCAGCATACTCATGTGTTACAACAGCCTTAACAATATCCGACAGACCAGCATACTTGTGTTACAGCAGCGTTAGCAATATCAGACAAACCAGGATACTTGTTACAGCAGCCTTAACAATATCACACAAACCAACATACATGTGTGTTACAGCAGTCTTAACAATATCAGAAAACAAGCATACTTATGTGTTACAGCAGCCTTAACAATATCAGACAGACCAGCATACTTGTGTTACAGCAGCGTTAACAATATCAGACAGACCGGCATACTTATGTGTTACAGCAGCCTTAACAATATTAGACAAACCAGCATACTTATGCGTTACAGCTGCCTTAACAATATCAGACAAACCAGCATACTTATGTGTTACAGCAGCCTTAACAATTTCAGACAGACCAGCATACTTATGTGTTACAGCAGCCTTAACAATATTAGACAGACCAGCATACTTATGCATTACAGCAGCCTTAACAATATCAGACAAACCAGCATACTTATGTGTTACAGCAGCCTAACAATATCAGACAAACCAGCATACTTGTGTTACAACAGCCTTAACAATATCAGACAGACCAGCATACTTGTGTGATATAGCAGCCTTAAAAATATCAGACGGACCAGCATACTTATGTGCTACAGCAGCCTTAACAATAGCAGACAGACCAGCATACTTATGTGCTACAGCAGCCTTAACAAGAGCAGACAGACCAGCATACCTATGTGTTACAGCAGCCTTAACAATATCAGACAGACCAGCATACTCATGTGTTACAGCAGCCTTAACAATATCAGACAGACTGGCACACTTATGCGTTACAGCAGCCTTAACAATATCAGACAGACCGGCATACTTATGCGTTATAGCAGCCTTAACAATATCAGACAAGCCAGCATATTTATGCGTTACAGCAGCCTTAACAATATCAGACAAACCAGCATATTTATGTGTTACAGCAGCCTTAACAATATCAGACAAACCAGCATATTTATGTGTTACAGCAGCCTTAACAATATCAGACAAACCAGCATACTTGTGTTACAGCAGCCTTAACAATATCAGGGAAACCAGCATACTTTGTTACAGCAGCCTTAACGATATCAGGCTAACCAGCACACTTATGCGTTACAGCAGCCTTAACAATATCAGACAGACCAGCATACTTGTGTGATACAGCAGCCTTAAAAATATCAGACGGACCAGCATACTTATGTGTTACAGCAGCCTTAACAATAGCAGACAGACCAGCATACTTATGTGTAACAGCAGCCTTGACAATATCAGACAAACCAGCATACTTATGTGTTACAGCAGCCTTAACAATATCAGACAGACCAGCATTGTTATGTGTTACAGCAGCGTTAACAATATTAGACAGACCAGCATAGTTATGTGTTACAGCAGCCTTAACAATATCAGACAGACCAGCATACTTATGTGTTACAGCAGCCTTAACAATATCAGACAAACCAACATACTTATGTGTTACAGCAGCCTTAACAATATCAGACAGACCAGCATACTTATGTGTTACAGCAGCCTTAACAATATGAGGCAAACCAGCATACTTATCTGTTACAGCAGCCTTAATAATATCAGACAAACCAGCATACCTATGTGTTACAGCAGCCTTAACAATATCAGACAGACCAGCATACTCATGTGTTACAGCAGCCTTAACAATATCAGACAGACTGGCACACTTATGCGTTACAGCAGCCTTAACAATATCAGACAGACCGGCATACTTATGCGTTATAGCAGCCTTAACAATATCAGACAAGCCAGCATATTTATGCGTTACAGCAGCCTTAACAATATCAGACAAACCAGCATATTTATGTGTTACAGCAGCCTTAACAATATCAGACAAACCAGCATATTTATGTGTTACAGCAGCCTTAACAATATCAGACAAACCAGCATACTTGTGTTACAGCAGCCTTAACAGTATCAGGGAAACCAGCATACTTATTTGTTACAGCAGCCTTAACAATATCAGGCTAACCAGCACACTTATGCGTTACAGCAGCCTTAACAATATCAGACAGACCGGCATACTTATGCGTTATAGCAGCCTTAACAATATCAGACAAGCCAGCATATTTATGCGTTACAGCAGCCTTAACAATATCAGGCAGACTGGCACACTTATGCATTACAGCAGCCTTTACAATATCAGGCAGACTGGCACACTTATGCGTTACAGCAGCCTTAACAATATCAGACAGACCGGCATACGTATGCGTTATAGCAGCCTTAACAATATCAGATAAACCAGCATACTTGTGTGTTACAGCAGCCTTAACAATATCAGGCAAACCAGCATACTTATGTGTTACAGCAGCCTTAACATCAGGCAAACCAGCATACTTATGTGTTATAGCAGCCTTAACAATATCAGACAAACCAGCATACTTATGTGTTACAGCAGCCTTAACAATATCAGGCAAACCAGCATACTTATGTGTTACAGCAGCCTTAACAATATCAGACAGACCAGCATACTTATGCATTACAGCAGCCTTAACAATATCAGACAAACCAGCATAGTTATGTTACAGCAGCCTTAACAATATCAGACAGACCAGCATACTTATGTGTTACAGCAGCCTTAACAATATCAGACAAACCAGCATACTCATGTGTTACAGCAGCCTTAACAATATCAGACAAACCAGCACACTTATTTGTTACAGCAGCCTTAATATCAGACAAACCAGCATACTTATGTGTTACAGCAGCCTTAACAATACCAGACAAACCAGCATACTTGTGTTACAGCAGCCTTAACAATATCAGACAAACCAGCATACTTATGCGTTACAGCTGCCTTAACAATATCAGGCAAACCAGCATACTTATGTGTTACAGCAGCCTTAATAATATCATAAAAACCAGCATACTTGTGTTACAGCAGCCTTAATATCAGACAGAGCAGCACATGTATGTGTTACAGCAGTTTTAACAATATCAGACAAACCAGCATACTTATGTGTTACAGCAGCCTTAACAAAATCTAACAAACCAGCATACTTATGTGTTACAGCAGCTTTAACAGTATCAGACAGACCAGCATACTTATGTTATAGCAGCCTTAACAATATCAGACAAATCAGCATACTTATGTGTTACAGCAGCCTTAACAATATCAGACAGACCAGCATTGTTATGTGTTACAGCAGCGTTAACAATATTAGACAGACCAGCATAGTTATGTGTTACAGCAGCCTTAACAATATCAGACAGACCAGCATACTTATGTGTTACAGCAGCCTTAACAATATCAGACAGACCACCATACTTATGTGTTACAGCAGCCTTAACAATATGAGGCAAACCAGCATACTTATCTGTTACAGCAGCCTTAATAATATCAGACAAACCAGCATACCTATGTGTTACAGCAGCCTTAACAATATCAGACAGACCAGCATACTCATGTGTTACAGCAGCCTTAACAATATCAGACAGACTGGCACACTTATGCGTTACAGCAGCCTTAACAATATCAGACAGACCGGCATACATATGCGTTATAGCAGCCTTAACAATATCAGACAAGCCAGCATATTTATGCGTTACAGCAGCCTTAACAATATCAGACAAACCAGCATATTTATGTGTTACAGCAGCCTTAACAATATCAGACAAACCAGCATATTTATGTGTTACAGCAGCCTTAACAATATCAGACAAACCAGCATACTTGTGTTACAGCAGCCTTAACAAAATCAGATAAAACCAGCATATTTATGTGTTACAGCAACCTTAACAATATCCAGTGGTGGCTGGTGACTTCAAATCACAGGGGGGCTGCAGGAGACAGCTGAATGGGTGGGGTCAAGGGGAGGGGGTGTGGTCAACCAGAAAGGGGAGGAGCTATGCACAAAACCACAAAAAACTAACTTTAATTAAATACGCTGCCCTGGGTGGCAAACCATCATTATGAAAGTCCAATCAAGACAAAAATAAGTGTAGAAGAATAAAAATATTTCAATGCATTGGCTGCATGACAGCTTACGTAATATCTAGATGGAAACAAAAGGTTGTGAGGCATGAAAAAATAAATTACTTTTTAAATACATTACTGGAATGCCAGTCAAAATCAAGTATAAGAAAAACCAGAAGCACTCAACTCAAACCACTTCTCCTTGCACTGCAGTCCTAATTATAATATATTCAGTTTTATTAAAGTACCAAGTAACATGCTGAAAGTAGAAATCTATGTGATGCCCCCACTTGTAAAAATGTTTCTTATCCAAAAAAGACCTGCTGCCTGACAACTTGTTTCATGGGGAAAACATGATAAAAGTAAAAAATGAAAAGCAAACAAGAAACAAGCTCAAGATACATTGCTTAAAGGATTACTGTACAGGTTATGGACCACACATGATTGGCATTCTGTTTAGTTTACGGGTAAAGTCTGTAGAGATGACTGGAAGTCTCCAACAAGTGTAATGAGCTTTTTAAAATAATGGAATCCTGTCCTTTAATACCCAAGGCTTATACATTATCTAGTCAAGTATTCTCTGCATGGCAACAACAGAAAGGCTTTCAATGTTGGCAATTCTTTAACAGTATGCTTATTAAAGCTTACTTGCATCTTACGATCTCAGACAAGCTTACCTTATGGTCATTAAAGCATTGCTACTTAAACACAGAGCAACAGGCACTTTGAGTAATAAGCATAAATCAACAGTACAAAAATATGACAGAAACCAGACCATTCTGCAAAATCAAGGACAGATGAAAAGCCACTGTAGTACTTATGCAGTGTGTCCTCCCCATCCAAGGTAGATACAACTACTCCTTGCCTTGCTTGGACACATCCAGAGTCACTACATGGGGAGTGGGGTGCAACAAGCATGTCACAATTTGAAATCTCTGGCTGACTGTGATGGCCCTGACACATTTGTCATACCTCTCAACCTCAAGAGCAAGAAATCTGGACAAAGCCATACACAGAAGTGGGACAAAGGCCCAACAATAAGGACAATTTTAAATATTGCTCTAATAAACTTAGAAAGATAATAGAATAGGTCTTGCATTAGTATGAATTTTCTGAAGGGTATAAAATCTGAAACTCAAATGTCTGTCATTTTCTAACTTCAGTCTTTAGTGATGTCACTAATTTGCCAAAAACACAATTTTATGAAAATGGACAAAAACGTGATGCAAAAATATAAAACAGACACACAATACAGCTGCTACCTGTCAAAGAAGGGACACTTTAATATTAGTACTGCTACCTTGAGCAGCTGACAAAATATAAAAGAATCTACATGCATTTCAAGTAATCTATAACTTTGATTATTACAGTTATTTCTTAATTGTAAACCCTCCATGTTTTCTTCCAAAATTGCTATTTTATGGAGGGATTATAAGGGGAAGAGCAACATTTTGAGCCAAAAATTGGGGACAGTTGAGAGGTTGGCTATGCCTAATTCTATAAAGCAATTTATTTGCATGTACCTCTCAACCTGTTAATGCAGTAAATCTGAACAAGGCCAAATATATTGGGGCACATATAAACAGTACTAAAATTGCTCTTGTATAAATTGAGACAGTTGCTAGAACAGCTCTTACTTTAACATGCATTTTTCTGAAGGTTATGAAGTCTGAAACTTAGAGTGACTTCTGGCAAATCATTTAGGAATTAAAACTACAAATTTTAAGAACAAACCAAAAATAAGAAGCAAAAATCTATTCATTCTTTGAAAATCTGGACAGTTGGGAGGTATAGTTCAGCTGGGCCTGTCTGAGTTTGCTGCCCTTCCCCCCCTGACAAAATAATGGTTGAATGGAGCCTCTGCAGCCATTCCAATGAACCATTATACTTGGCTATTTCACTCCATTTACCATAAACACTAATGTGCATACTGCTTTACTTCTATGATGAGTTGGACTTCATTTGAAAGTTTTATTTTGTATTTTACAGCACAAACACTAAGTCATCTGTTAAACAAAGCAATGCAGTCTCACAATGAAAACTTAGCATTAAAACTTCTCTGCCCTTGAAACTCACATTCATTGAAACAGCATTGAAACCCACATTCAAAGAAAATACATTTTGCCAGTGGCAGATAAAGATTAATTTTGGGCTGTTTTCAATCATAGGCTCCTTGCATATGAAACATACATGTGCTCTTTGATACACCTTCCTCATTGTACTAAAATTATATTCCTTGTACAATACAGTACACTTGTTACAGGATGTTTTAAATTTGTTTTGAACATTTTTCCAGTAAGCAATGAAACAAACCATATGCACCCATAATGGCAAAACTGCCCAGTTGAGATCATTTATCATTATAAAAGTCTACTCAGACTTCCACAGTCCACCATTATTAGTAAATATACACAATTCCACAGTCCACCATTATTAGTAAATATGCACAATTCCACAGTCCACCATTATCAGTAAATATGCACAATTCCACAGTCCACCATTATCAGTAAATATGCACAATTCTACAGTCCACCTTTATCAGTAAATATGCACAATTCTACAGTCCATTATCAGTAAATATGCACAATCTCTGAAGTCAGTCATCTAAATAATTCCACATTAAAGAAATCTGTAACTAATGAAGTGGTTGCTGCTAGCAATCACCTTTATATTTCATGGTTTCATCGAAAAATAAAGTGTCTGTTGCCCCTCAGGAATAAATTGTCTATATTACATTAAAAATGATAAGCTAGTAATAATATTGCAAGAGGAAATGGATGGCAAACTGATAACGAACTCATAGTTAGTATCTTCACCAAGGAGAACATTCTCAGTACGGCAGCATCTACCCTTGTGGGAGTAGAACCCACAACCTTCTGCATCAAAAGCAAATACACAGCCTGTTGTGCTATAGTATTAACTTGGCAAAGCACTAAACTTCTATTCCCCTGCAGCTCTCAGTTCCTTGTAAAATCTACTCAATACTCAACTGCATCTCAACTTCGCAGCTCAAGAAAACTGGAAAAAGCCAAAATGTATTGGGGGGGGGGGGTCAAAAGCCCAAAAACAGGGACACATTAAACATTGCTTGTATAATCTTGGAAAGTTGCTAGAATAAAATGTGTTGCCACCATATATTTTACTGCCAAGGTCCCTGAGCAAAAAACAGTCAGAGTAACATACCACTACACCACATCAGCGGCTTTGTAAAAAAGAGGAAGACTGAAACTTAAATGGCTATCATTTAGTGAATTCAGTTCTCACCATAGCTGTCAACCTCTTAGTACAAAACACCTGGACAAACCCAGTAATGAGGGAATACAGCCCTCAAACATATTCAGTGAATTCAGTTCTTGCCATAGCTGTCAACCTTAGCACAAAAACCTGGACTAAGCCAATAATGGGGGAATACAGTCCCAAAAATAGGGACAAATTTAAAATATTCATCTTATAAACTTCAAAATTGCTAAAAAAAAGGTTGTGCTACTATGTATTCTGAAGAACATGAAGTTGGAAATTCAAATGCGGTCAATTTTACTGCGGACAGAACAAAACAATTTTCAGCAGAGACGCAGGGATTAAAACTGCAGACACATCTTTGTAAAATGGCAGGGCACCAGAGCAAATCCACACAAACACAGGCAGGAGATGCACACTCCACACAGAAGCCACCCCAACCAAGAATCAAACCAGAAAACCTATAGCTGTGAGGCAACAATACTACCACCGCACCATCAATTATGCAAGGAATTAAACATTCAGAAACCTGAAGTCTGAAATTCAAATGCCTGTCAATTTTACTGCGGACAGAACAAAACAATTTTCAGCAGAGACGAGGGATTAATACTGCAGACACGTCTTTGTAAAATGGCAGGGCACCAGAGCAAATCCACACAAATACAGGGAGGAGATGCAGACAGAAGCCACCCCAACCAAGAATCAAACCAGAAAACCTATAGCTGTGAGGCAACAATACTACCACCGCACCATCAGTTATGCAAGGAATTAAACATTCAGAAACCTGAAATCTGAAATTCAAATGCCTGTCAATTTTACTGCGGACAGAACAAAAACAATTTTCAGCAGAGACGCAGGGATTAATACTGCAGACACGTCTTTGTAAAATGGCAGGGCACCAGAGCAAATCCACACAAATACAGGTAGGAGATGCAGACAGAAGCCACCCCAACCAAGAATCAAACCAGAAAACCTATAGCTGTGAGGCAACAATACTACCACTGCACCATCAAATACGCAAGGAATTAAACATTCAGAAACCCTTAAGTCTGAAATTCAAATGCCTGTCAATTTTATTTAACATTTTTTAATCAGGACAGTCTGACTTAGAACAAATAAACAATTTTCAGTAGAGGCCCAGTAAGAAATAATGCAGACATGTCTTTGTAACATGGGAGGACACAAAAGCAAACCCACACAAACATACACCATCAAATATCAAGCATTGCAACATTTACAAACCACAGATATTATGAGGAACAGATCAGATCGAATATGAGGCAAAAATCTGAATTTTTTTTACAAATGGTGGTGGGTAGGGAACTCAAGTCTTTAACACCTGCATACAGGGTACAGGGTTCAAGCCTGAGGCATTCCCTACCACACCACCATAAGCACCTGGGGCATTTTCACACACACACACACACACACCCCTTAACTGAATACATCCAGCTAACGTACATCCTTCCCGCGCAATACTGAAAGACCCGTGAGATCCTAATCCTAATGCTCCTGCCCGACGAGATCCTAATGCTCCTTCCCGACGGTAATGCTCTGTCCCGAGTCCCTGCTGCTGCTCTTGCAGTCCGGATGCGACCCATAATCCTGGCGAGTCTGTGCACTGTAAAAGTGCACAGACGTCTCCTTGTGTCCCCCTATGGGGACGGCCGGACTGCCTTGAGCATGTGCATAGACCGACAGTAGTCGGGACTCGGTCTATGCGCATGCGCGAAGTCCGCGAATTTTGAAAACATAATTTTTTTTTATTTTTCATTTTTCTTTCTCATTTTTCTTTCTTTTTTATTTTTGAGGGGGCTGCAGTCCGGCAGCCCTATGCCACGAGCCGCCCCTGACAATATCAGATAAGCCAGCATACTTATGTGTTACAGCAGCCTTAATATCAGGGAAACCAGCATACTTATTTGTTACAGCAGCCTTAACAATATCAGGCTAACCAGCACACTTATGCGTTACAGCAGCCTTAACAATATCAGACAGACTGGCATACTTATGCGTTATAGCAGCCTTAACAATATCAGACAAGCCAGCATATTTATGCGTTACAGCAGCCTTAACAATATCAGACAAACCAGCATACTTGTGTTACAGCAGCCTTAACAATATCAGGCAGACTGGCACACTTATGCATTACAGCAGCCTTTACAATATCAGGCAGACTGGCACACTTATTCGTTACAGCAGCCTTAACAATATCAGACAAACCGGCATACGTATGCATTATAGCAGCCTTAACAATATCAGATAAACCAGCATACTTGTGTGTTACAGCAGCCTTAACAATATCAGGCAAACCAGCATACTTATGTGTTACAGCAGCCTTAACATCAGGCAAACCAGCATACTTATGTGTTATAGCAGCCTTAACAATATCAGACAAACCAGCATACTTATGTGTTACAGCAGCCTTAACAATATCAGGCAAACCAGCATACTTATGTGTTACAGCAGCCTTAACAATATCAGACAGACCAGCATACTTATGCATTACAGCAGCCTTAACAATATCAGACAGGCCAGCATACTTATGCGTTACAGCAGCCTTAACAATATCAGGCAAACCAGCATACTTATGTGTTACAGCAGCCTTAACAATATTAGACAAACCAGCATACTCATGTGTTACAACAGCCTTAAAAATATCCGACAGACCAGCATACTTGTGTTACAGCAGCGTTAACAATATCAGACAAACCAGGATACTTGTGTTATAGCAGCCTTAACAATATCACACAAACCAACATACATGTGTGTTACAGCAGTCTTGACAATATCAGACAAACCAGCATACTTATGTGTTACAGCAGCCTTAACAATATCAGACAGACCAGCATACTTGTGTTACAGCAGCGTTAACAATATTAGACAGACCAGCATACTTACGTGTTACAGCAGCCTTAATATCAGACAGACCAGCATACTCATGTGTTACAGCAGCCTTAACAATATCAGACAAACCAGCATACTCATGTGTTACAGCAGCCTTAACAATATCAGACAAACCAGCACACTTATTTGTTACAGCAGCCTTAATATCAGACAAACCAGCATACTTATGTGTTACAGCAGCCTTAACAATATCAGACAAACCAGCATACTTGTGTTACAGCAGCCTTAATAATATCATAAAAACCAGCATACTTGTGTTACAGCAGCCTTAACAATATCAGACAGAGCAGCACATGTATGTGTTACAGCAGTTTTAACAATATCAGACAAACCAGCATACTTATGTGTTACAGCAGCCTTAACAAAATCTAACAAACCAGCATACTTATGTGTTACAGCAGCTTTAACAGTATCAGACAGACCAGCATACTTATGTTATAGCAGCCTTAACAATATCAGACAAACCAGCATACTTATGTGTTACAGCAGCCTTAACAATATCAGACAGACCAGCGTACTTATGTGTTACAGCAGCCTTAACATTATCAGACAGACCAGCATACTTATGCATTACAGCAGCCTTAACAATATCAGACAAACCAGCATACTTATGTGTTACAGCAGCCTTAACAATATCAGACAAACCAGCATACTTATGCATTACAACTGCCTTAACAATATCAGACAAACCAACATACTTATGTATTACAGCAGCCTTAACAATATCAGACAAACCAGCATACTTATGTGTTACAGCAGCCTTAACAATATCAGACAAATCAGCATACTTATGTGTTACAGCAGCCTTAACAATATTACACAAACCAGCATACTTATATGTTACAGCAGCCTTAACAATATTAGACAAACCAGCATACTCATGTGTTACAACAGCCTTAACAATATCCGACAGACCAGCATACTTGTGTTACAGCAGCGTTAACAATATCAGACAAACCAGGATACTTGTGTTACAGCAGCCTTAACAATATCACACAAACCAACATACATGCGTGTTACAGCAGTCTTAACAATATCAGACAAACCAGCATACTTATGTGTTACAGCAGCCTTAACAATATCAGACAGACCAGCATACTTGTGTTACAGCAGCGTTAACAATATCAGACAGACCAGCATACTTATGTGTTACAGCAGCCTTAATATCAGACAGACCAGCATACTTGTGTTACAGCAGCCTTAACAATATTAGACAAACCAGCATACTCGTGTGTTACAGCAGCCTTAACAATATCAGACAAACCAGCATACTCATGTGTTACAGCAGCCTTAACAATATCAGACAAACCATCATACTCATGTGTTACAGCAGCCTTAACAATATCAGGCAAACCAGCACACTTATTTGTTACAGCAGCCTTAATATCAGACAAACCAGCATACTTATGTGTTATAGCAGCCTTAACAATACCAGACAAACCAGCATACTTGTGTTACAGCAGCCTTAACAATATCAGACAAACCAGCATACTTATGCGTTACAGCTGCCTTAACAATATCAGACAAACCAACATACTTATGTGTTACAGCAGCCTTAACAATATCAGACAAACCAGCATACTTATGCGTTACAGCAGCCTTAACAATATCAGACAAACCAGCATACTTATGTGTTACAGCAGCCTTAATAATATCATAAAAACCAGCATACTTGTGTTACAGCAGCCTTAATAATATCATAAAAACCAGCATACTTGTGTTACAGCAGCCTTAACAATATCAGACAGAGCCGCACATGTATGTGTTACAGCAGTTTTAACAATATCAGACAAATCAGCATACGTATGTGTTACAGCAGCCTTAACAAAATCTAACAAACCAGCATACTTATGTGTTACAGCAGCTTTAACAGTATCAGACAGACCAGCATACGTATGTTATAGCAGCCTTAACAATATCAGACAAACCAGCATACTTATGTGTTACAGCAGCCTTAACAATATCAGACAGACCAGCATTATGTGTTACAGCAGCGTTAACAATATTAGACAGACCAGCATAGTTATGTGTTACAGCAGCCTTAACAATATCAGACAAACCAACATACTTATGTGTTACAGCAGCCTTAACAATATCAGACAAACCAGCATACTTGTGTTACTGCAGCCTTAATAATATCATAAAAACCAGCATACTTGTGTTACAGCAGCCTTAACAATATCAGACAGAGCAGCACATGTATGTGTTACAGCAGTTTTAACAATATCAGACAAACCAGCATACTTATGTGTTACAGCAGCCTTAACAAAATCTAACAAACCAGCATACTTATGTGTTACAGCAGCTTTAACAGTATCAGACAGACCAGCATACTTGTGTTACAGCAGCCTTAATATCAGACAGACCAGCATACTTGTGTTACAGCAGCCTTAACAATATCAGACAAACCAGCATACTCATGTGTTACAGCAGCCTTAACAATATCAGACAAACCAGCATACTCATGTGTTACAGCAGCCTTAACAATATCAGACAAACCAGCACACTTATTTGTTACAGCAGCCTTAATATCAGACAAACCAGCATACTCATGTGTTACAGCAGCCTTAACAATACCAGACAAACCAGCATACTTGTGTTACAGCAGCCTTAACAATATCAGACAAACCAGCATACTTATGCGTTACAGCTGCCTTAACAATATCAGACAAACCAACATACTTATGTGTTACAGCAGCCTTAATAATATCAGACAGACCAGCATACTTATGTGTTACAGCAGCCTTAATAATATCATAAAAACCAGCATACTTGTGTTACAGCAGCCTTAATAATATCATAAAAACCAGCATACTTGTGTTACAGCAGCCTTAACAATATCAGACAGAGCAGCACATGTATGTGTTACAGCAGTTTTAACAATATCAGACAAACCAGCATACTTATGTGTTACAGCAGCCTTAACAAAATCTAACAAACCAGCATACTTATGTGTTACAGCAGCTTTAACAGTATCAGACAGACCAGCATACTTGTTATAGCAGCCTTAACAATATCAGACAAACCAGCATACTCATGTGTTACAGCAGCCTTAACAATATCAGACAAACCAGCACACTTATTTGTTACAGCAGCCTTAATATCAGACAAACCAACATACTTATGTGTTACAGCAGCCTTAACAATATCAGACAGACCAGCATACTTATGTGTTACAGCAGCCTTAATAATATCATAAAAACCAGCATACTTGTGTTACAGCAGCCTTAATAATATCATAAAAACCAGCATACTTGTGTTACAGCAGCCTTAATATCAGATAGAGCAGCACATGTATGTGTTACAGCAGTTTTAACAATATCAGACAAACCAGCATACTTATGTGTTACAGCAGCCTTAACAATATCAGACAGACCAGCATTGTTATGTGTTACAGCAGCGTTAACAATATTAGACAGACCAGCATAGTTATGTGTTACAGCAGCCTTAACAATATCAGACAAACCAGCACACTTATTTGTTACAGCAGCCTTAACAATATCAGACAGAGCAGCGTACTTATGTGTTACAGCAGCTTTAACAGTATCAGACAGACCAGCATACTTATGTTATAGCAGCCTTAACAATATCAGACAAACCAGCGTACTTATGTGTTACAGCAGCCTTAACATTATCAGACAGACCAGCGTACTTATGTGTTACAGCAGTCTTAACAATATCAGACAGACCAGCATACTTATTTGTTACAGCAGCCTTAACAATATCAGTCAGACCAGCATACTTATGTGTTACAGCAGCCTTAACAATATCAGAGAAACCAGTATACTTGTGCGTTACAACTGCCTTAACAACATCAGACAAACCAACATACTTGTGTTAGAGCAGCCTTAATAATATCATAAAAACCAGCATACTTGTGTTACAGCAGCCTTAATAATATCATAAAAACCAGCATACTTGTGTTACAGCAGCCTTAACAATATCAGACAGAGCAGCACATGTATGTGTTACAGCAGTTTTAACAATATCAGACAAACCAGCATACTTATGTGTTACAGCAGCTTTAACAGTATCAGACAGACAAGCATACTTATGTTATAGCAGCCTTAACAATATTAGACAAACCAGCATACTTATGTGTTACAGCAGCTTTAACAATATCAGACAGACCAGCATTGTTATGTGTTACAGCAGCGTTAACAATATTAGACAGACCAGCATAGTTATGTGTTTTACAGCAGCACATCAGTGACAAAATCCAGCACTTATTTGTTACAGCAGCCTTAACAATATCAGACAGACCAGCGTACTTATGTGTTACAGCAGCTTTAACAGTATCAGACAGACCAGCATACTTATGTTATAGCAGCCTTAACAATATCAGACAAACCAGCGTACTTATGTGTTACAGCAGCCTTAACATTATCAGACAGACCAGCGTACTTATGTGTTACAGCAGCCTTAACAATATCAGTCAGACCAGCAAACTTATGTGTTACAGCAGCCTTAACAATATCAGAGAAACCAGTATACTTATGCGTTACAACTGCCTTAACAATATCAGACAAACCAACATACTTGTGTTACAGCAGCCTTAATAATATCATAAAAACCAGCATACTTGTGTTACAGCAGCCTTAATAATATCAGACCGAGCAGCACATGTATGTGTTACAGCAGTTTTAACAATATCAGACAAACCAGCATACTTATGTGTTACAGCAGCCTTAACAATATCAGACAAACCAGCATACTTATGTGTTACAGCAGCCTTAACAAAATCTAACAAACCAGCATACTTATGTGTTACAGCAGCTTTAACAGTATCAGACAGACCAGCATACCTATGTTATAGCAGCCTTAACAATATCAGACAAACCAGCATACTTATGTGTTACAGCAGCCTTAATAATACCAGACAAACCAGCATACTTATGTGTTACAGCAGCCTTAACAATATCAGACAGACCAGCATACTTATGTGTTACAACAGCCTTTTCCACAGTGTAGAAGCAGAATAACATAGTACATGGCAGCTTAATTTTAAGTACAACTTGTCCATTAAGGGCATGTCTCCTCATAAAGACATTTTGTCGGAAGGAATTAAATTAATTTGTGTGATTCTTCTTAAACTCTCAAGTCCCCATGTTTGAGGTGCATGCATTTAATTTTGCATCCGCAATATCCTTACACCAAGATTAAGGGACAGAAAGACAGAAACACACACACACACACACACACACACACACACACACACACACAAAAGCAGAAATGATCTCCAGTTTGTTGTAGCCTCTTAATATATTTACTTACTTACTTTATCTATTTGCATTTGTTAACAAGGAATGTCCAAGTTGGGAGATTTAATTTTCAGTGGAGTCCCAAGCCAGAAAATAAACAATAAAAAAACAGCAAATTAAAGTACACATTATACGACTAAATAACACACAAGGCATCCTTCAACTAAAGTGCACAGCATAGTTCTAAACACAAGATTTAGTTCAATATATTTGCGAAGCACAGTTCTAAATGTAGTACCATAAGAAATTAAAGTATACGTACATATTCCTTGCATAACCTATATTATCTACAGCAAATATTGCTATAATAATGGGGAGGGGTCATTGGCATAATGGTTGAGGTCTTTACCTTACAGTTACAAAGTACAGAGTTTGATTCTGACCTCTAATTATTGACAAGGCTATAACAGTGTATAGAATAATAGCCTAATGTTTACCTATGAACAAATTAATAGAAAGTGAAAAGTATTCATTATACCTTGAGTTGTTTGATAGTTCTACAAGTTACATAGGAGGTGTGCTATAGTGTCAGGTTTATACACATGTAGTAGTGAAACATGCCACAGTTGTGTAAAATAATAAACATTCTAATTGTACTCATTATGGGAAGGGCATGAGTGAAAAACTACCTCGTGTTGCCTGTTTTGTGGGACATCAGTTAATGGATTCACTTACTTGTTGCAAGCACCAGTGCTTAACCCCCCCTATGATCTGGAAGTGATGAAAAGAGAAGTTTTAAGGCATCCATTGTCATCCAGTACTTAGCAGAGACAGAGGAAGTCCTATGAAGGCACTAGCAAAGGAGCTGCTTCAAAGATCCCAGGTAGAATCAAAACAGGGAGATAAGAAATTCAAAACCCATGTGTAATTCCTGTCCTGGTTTAACTCAAAAGTCCATCCTGTTCTCTGTGCCCCGATCCTTTGCATGCCAGACCATCATTGCCTAAAACCATATTTTTACCTGGTCCCTGTGTACTGGCAGACTTGAAACTGACTGCAACTGCACTCTCAGCATCAAATTTCTAGCACCAGAGCAGTGGTAGGACCATGGCAGCTATCGCTTGTTGTCAAGAAAGCTGACAGCTCTCAAGTGAGCAATGAATATGCCCTTGCTTATGTATCTGATCTGAAATCAAACCTAAAACAAAAACAGCAAATCAGAGTCGAATATGCACTTACTACACAGCTGAACAAAGATGGATGAATTAAGCTGAGTAATATTCCTTGAACTTGCAACAAACTTCGCTCATTACTATAGATGGAAAACTTTTTTTAAACAAATTAATATCCATTACAAGGTGACTCACCATAAAAGAGGAAAAGACAAATCAAGAGATGAAAGGGAACATATTTCACAAAAGGCTTTGCATCAGTTTTCTAAATAAGTTGTACGGCAGACTTCTGAAGCATATTTCTCCCAAAGACAACAAAGATTGGGAATGAATAAGAAAGGCATACAGAGTTATGTAATGAAGGGTCTACCTGAAAATGCCGAAATCGCAGAACGCCAACAACGAGAACACCGACACCGGAAGATCGACAATGGAGAAGACTGACAGTTGAGAATCCCAATGCTGAGAATACCGACATGTTAAGTGTGCGATAGGGACGGACGTTAGGGTCAGGGTGTGGGTAAGGTAAGTGCGTGATAGTGACGGATGTTAGGGTAGGGTGCGGGTCAGGTAAGTGTGCAATAGTGATGGAGTTTAGGTTTAGGGGCGGGTTAAGTGAGTTAGGGTGCGGGTAAGGTAAGTGTGCGATAGTGATGGACTTGAGGGTTAGGGGCGGATTAAGTGAGTTAGGGTTAGGGTGCGGGTAAGAGAAGTGTGCGATAGTGACGGACCTTAGGCTTAGGGTTTGGGTTAAGGTTAGTGCATAGATAGTTGTGTAGGTTTGTAAGGTTTTTGGTGTGCTTGTGTTGTGTGTGCGTTTTTTTGGAAAGGTATTTGTTTTGTTGATTGTCGGGATTTTGGTTTGTCGGGCATGTGAAGTTTAGTGTTTTTGAACTTTTTTTTTCTGTTTTTTCATGTCGGTTATTTTGTTGTCGGTGTTTTGGCGTGTCTGTGTTATCAGGTAGACCCATAATGAAAGACATGGCATATGGTTGTCTATGGTGATAACAGCAACAAGGAAAACTTGGAAGGCCAAGTGCCTCAAGAAATCTTCACACTCTGTCATACTCTGCCCCTAGAGTATTAATACTGTTAAGTATTAAAGCAGTGAGTGAGGAGTGCTAAGAAGTACAATTCTTTCTTTACTAGAAATTTGTCCTGATGCCACAACTATAAATTATGCCAGCAGGAATACAAAAACTGCAGCAGCTGTGAATCACTATGGAAACAATAATATACTATGTATGAAATAATTTCTTAAAATAAATTGTTAGATTTAAGGAATTTAGATTTAAGAATAATGTTATTTAAGGAGAAAAAAAACTTTTACAGAATGCATCTAGACATAACTCAAAAGTTTCCAGAGTTTCACCTCATATCTTAAGTCTATTCCTCATACAATTAGTAGTTTTCTGACAAATCACTGAAGTTTAAAACCACCAAATAATCTTATATATTTGGGTTTTAGACCTCATATCATTCAGAAAATGCATACTAACTCAACCTCCTATTCTATCAACTACCTAAGTTTTTAAGAGTAATATTTAAAAACTGACCCTGTTTCTGGGCCTTTGTAACCTCAGTATGTTTGGTTCTGACCAGAATTCCTATGCTGAGAGGTTGAGAGGTAAACCTCAACCTCTATTAATATGTAATAATATTAATATTAAACCTGTATCCCATGATATCTTAATAATAATATCAATATTAAACCTGTATTCCATATCTTATTTCTCGGTTCACGGGCTATATATTTTTTTCTATTTTTCTAAAGTGTCTAATGTGTGTCTGCAGTTGGTGGTAATGTGTATCTGCATTTGTATCATCATCCTGTTAGTTGCTTCAGGCTAATTAGTTGCATATGCTATAATTTCCTAAGACAATAACAGAGTTCAGCAGTATATGCAAAGCAAGAGGGCTGACTGTCTGGATTAAAAAAAATTATACTGTGTGCAAGTCTAGCTAGAATTCACTCAATATTATTTTCTGGAAAAACAGGTCATGTGAAGTCTGACTCCTCCTCTAACTCTATTTTGGTGTCTATATGTTTACACTCACAAGTTGTTGTTGTTTTTCTTTCGGCTTTTCCCGGTTAGGGGTTGCCACAGCGGAACTCCATTCCACTAATAATTGGCAGTAGATTTTTATGGTGGCGAGGTGCCAGCCCAATGCTCAACCGTCAACGAAGGCATGCCCATTCACGCATGTCTCTGGAAACCCACTCAACTGTGGGGAGAACATGCAGACTCCACATAGAAGGCGCTCCAGCCTGCAAATTTTGCATTGCTACAACTAAACAACAGAATTAAAGATGTAGCAGATTTCCTAAAATTGTTACATTAGAAGCCCTGAAATTAATAGCCATCAGTGTAACAAAGCATACATCAAAAAGCTAATATTACATGTTAACATGTGCCAGTGCCAACAAACCCATACACTGTTGGAAACTCCTGGTGTTATGGCTGAAGTATGATTCTCAAACAATCTGGAAATATATCGCTGATTGATAAGTATATTTCGTGGCATTTTAAACTTTCTGCATTGTCTTAATTTTGCCTGACTGAATTATATTATATATTTTCTGGCATTGTTTTATGTTTCTCATCTGTCCTGAAACTGCTTCCCCCCTCTTCCTGAGGTGGAGTTTATAAAACTGGTCTAACAGCTTTTGTGTTATCTGATTACTTCAAGGCTTGCTGATTTAAAAATAGTTTCTGTTTGTAAATTCTTGCATACACTGTTGGAAACTCCTGGTGTTCTAGCTGAAGTGTGATTCTCAAACAATCCGGAAATATATCACTTATTGATAAGTATATTTCTTGGCATTTTAAACTTTCAGAGTTCTGCATTGTCAAATTTTTGCCTAACTGAATTATTGTTTGCCTGATTGAAAGTTTTTATATATTTTCTGGAATTGTTTTATGTTTCTCATCTGTCCTGAAGCAGTTTTTCCCCTCCCCCACCCTATTCTTGTAGTATTATTATAGTTAGTGGCTTTGCAGTTGCCCACCCCTACTGTAAATTTGATCTGGGACACCCCCTCCCAGTCTGGTGTTCACTCTACTTAATACAGAGAGAACATATGAGAAGGCCAACCCACTTAGGTTCTTAACCTTGACTTTTTCTTCTGCTTCCTCTCTCCGTGCACTTTACTAAAAAAAAAAAAAATTGCACTTTATTTTGCTTTTGACTCAATTGTATTTATACTGCTGCATTTATTACTGCTTGGTAGTAGCCTGATTAAATTGCAACTGTTATTCTTTTGGTTTAAGCACTTAGGCTTCAGACCAGTTGTTTTACATTAGGAAGTTTGTGGTCTGCACTGTTGTGGCAGGACAGGTAGCTAACATCTTTCTAAGTTGGGAATTGCTGATTGAAGGCTCAGTGTCTGTTATTCTAAAAGTGTATTAGTTCTGGTTTAAGCACTTGGGCTTCAGGCCAGTTATTTTACATAAAGAAGGTTTGTGGTCTGCACTCTTGTGTGAGAAGAGGTTAGATTCTGCCCTTCTGAGCTGGGAATTTCTGGTTAAAGGATTATTGTGCCTGCTTATCTGAGCTGCTTCTTTCTGAAATTGGTGCACCTTGTTTGCTGTAGCATAGACTAGATTCAGGCATGCTGAATCTAGCTTTGTTTGTATAACCTGAACACTAATCCAGGCCATCTTTTTTTGATGGAGGTTCCTCTGCACCCCAGTGGCAGGAGTGTGCAGTTAGAACATGTCTGACTGAAGACTGTTGGAACAGGGCTCAGTTTTGAGCTTTTTTACTGGTTAATTGGGTAATTGCTCGTTTTTTGTTGTTATATAAAAAAATTGCACTTTATTCATCTGCTTTTACTGTTTTTGTGTTTCTTCCTACTTTTTTGCATTTATTCTGCTGCATTTATTACTGCTTGTTAGTAGTCTGATTAAATTGTAACTGTTATTCTAAGCCTTTGGTTGAAGCACTTGGGCTTCAGACCAGTTGTTTTACATTAAAAAGGTTTGTGATCTGCACTGTTGTGGCAGGACAGGTAGCTTACATCCTTCTAAGTTGGGAGCTCCTGATTGAAGGCTTAGTGTCTGTTATTCTAAAAGTGTATTAGTTCTGGTTTAAGCACTTGGGCATTGGGCCAGTTATTTTACATTAAGAAGGTGTGGTCTGCACTGTTGTGGGAGGAGAGGGTAGATTCTGCCCTTCTGAGCTGGGAGTTTCTGGTTAAAGGCTTATTGTGCCTGCTTATTTGAACTGTTTCTTTCAGAAATTGGTATATCTTGTTTGCTGTGGCATAGGCTAAATTAAGACCTACTGAATCTAGCTTTGTTTGTATAACTTGAGCACTAATCCAGACCATCTTTTTTGAAGAAGGTTCCCCTGCACCCTAGTGGCAGGAGTGTGCAGTTAGAACTTGTCTAAGACTGCTGGAACGGGGCTCAGTTTTTAGCTTTTTATTAGTTAATTGGTTAAATCAATTAAATCAAAAATCAGTTTGCTCATTTGCTACTGTTATATTAAAAAAAAAAATTACACATTATGCATCACCTCTTAGCTAGGATTAAACTATTTGCGGCGCCATAAAGTCTGCTCTTCAAATTTTCCCTTAGAACTAGCCAGTTTTTTAATTTTAGCACTCAAATGTTTCTTTGAGCTCAGCACTTGTTCACAACTCGTTGTAAGCACTAAATAAGCTACAAATTATTAAATCACTCAACTTTCCCCACTTGTCTAGAGGAAAACAGTTTTTAGTACTTAGTAAATAAGCACCTATCCAGGCATGTCTAAGGGTCAGCTCCCAGTGTTTTCTCCTGTCTACCTGATGAATCTGGGCATCTTGGAGCAATGCAGCAATTGCCTCATGTAGCCAAGACACCCTCTCCTCCTACCACACAACACCACAACTTGTGAGAGATGCACTTATATAGCCAAATTGGAAGCAAAGCTCTCTTCACCAAAGATGGGACTAGACAGTCAAGAGGAGAAGGTAAACACTTGCACCACATGGCACTCACCATATAGTCCCTCAAAACCTACACCACCAAAACACACACATAGCAATACAAAACACATACCTACATTCACGGAGGCTCTCAATAAAAATCTGCTCAAGCAACAGAGTCCTACAAAGCAGTAACACAAGCAACCTCCACCCCCCAACACAACCCAAATGACACATAGCCCGCAAACTCAGTGTGCCACTCAACCACAGCCCATAAGGCATAACAACGTACTCAACACTCTAGTCATAGGTGACTCTATAGTCAGGCACACTGATGTTACACTCACCGGGCTAAACAAGGATAAAGTTACTGTCAGTTGCCTGTCGGGTGCCAGGATCTGCCACATAATGCACACAATCAGGTCACTCCACAACAAGTACAAATATGACACTGTCATTGTCCATGTTGGTGTGAATAACCTGAGATGTACCCCCCTGAAATACATGAAAAGAGATATGCAGGAGCTCTCCGATCTTGTAGTCCAGGCAGGTATGACCCTAGCCCTGAGTAGCCTCCTGCCATCACCCAGAATGATACCACAGTACAAGGACAAAATGATTGACTTCAACAATTAGCTAAGCATCTAGTGGCATTCTAAGGGGATGCAGTATCTGCTGCCTGAGATGACAAGACCGACAGACCATGATGCTTTGCCACAGATGGCCTGCAGCTGTTGCCCTTGGGATTCCAGATACTGGCTAAGGCTCTTGCCACCCGTATAGTGCCTTTTTTAATCAAGGTTCAAATGACAAATTCACCACCATAACAGGTACAAGCAAGCAAAATCTGAGGGTAATGCTAGAAGTCTACACCTCAAAATGCATTCACTTGAGGCACTCCTTAAAATGGAGAACATAGTCATCTGTGCAGTGACAGAGATCTGGTTCAAGGCTCCAGAGAGCCCCCCTGCATTACCAGGCTATAAATCATACCACACCTTTTGGCCACCTAACTTGGACTGAAACACTAAATGCGGAGGCGTGTCCATATTCATTAAGGATATCCACACCTCCAGGCTAGTTGCTCAGCATAATGCATCCAAGATTATCCAAGTGCAACTAACTCTGGGAAAGACTGCAATCCAAATTGTAACTTGTAACAGATCCCCCACCATACCCCAGGATTCCCACTCCTCATTTCTTGATACACTGGAAAATATTAGGGTACAACCCTACACCCTAATAATTGGCGATTTCAACTACCATACCATTAAGTGGAAAAACTACTCATGTACCAACTCTCTTGCTCAATGTTTTCTGGAATTCATAAATTCCAATGCCTTGGATCAACTTATCCACACCCCCACCAGGGGCAGCAATATTCTAGACTTGGTCATTACCAACATGGGTGGCTGGTATTCCACACCAGAGGTCAATTCGTTGTTGGTCAGATCCGACCACAAGCTAATCAGCCTAGACATCCACATCCTGCCCCTACCCCCTCATTAGGGAAACCACCATACAAAATTTCTCTAAAGCCAACTTCACACTTAAGACAGAAGTGGCAAACTTCACGACACCCATGCAAATGGACAATAGAGGTATGACTGCTGAATCCTATGCAAATGCACTTTACAAGCACTTACAGGAGTACATAGATTGTGCTATCCCTAACAGAACCAAGATGCTATCCTCCAAAAAAAGGAAGCTAATCTGATGGTCCCCTGCCATAAACAAACTCTACAACAGAAGAAAGAAACTGTTGCAAAAAAGAGTAAAATCCCATGATTGGAGGAACTCCCTAGTCAGCCTCAGTAAGAAGCTGAGATTCCTCATAAAATCCTCCAAAGCTAGTTATGAAAACAAAATCATCACTGGTTCTAAAGACAACCACTAAGCATTCTATAGCTATGTCAAGAATCTAAATGGCAACACTCAGATCTGCTCTGAGTTACAGCACAATGGCACTAAATATACAGAACCAACTGATTTTGCCAACATCCTGGCAGATAGGTTCAGTGTGAACTTTACCCCCCCTATCACCGCTAATGGGCCCATCTCTATACAGGAAGAATGCAAAATTCCTGTAATCATGGCTGCACAGGTAAAAAACACACTCTCCAAAGTGAAAAACACAGCATCCATGGGACCTGACAACATCCCAGGCTGCATTCTAAATGAACTACAGAATAAACTGTCACCCCACCTATGTACCATGTTCAGTCATAGCCTCACCTCAGGCAATGTTCCCACTGAATGGCGCACAGTGATGCTTATCACACTCCACAAAGGGGGAGCCACCGTGGACCTCAGGAACTACCGCCCCATTAGCCTAACGAGCCTGGTCTGCAAGGCCATGGAACTTATAAACAAAGACATTGGTAATCTCCAAACTCTGGACCCCACCCAATTCGAGTTTGTAAAAGGCAGAGCATGTCTCCTAAACTTGACAGACTCCTTTGAAGCAGTCACCAAAGCCATAGACAAGGGTAAGGTGGTTCACACAGCCTTATCTAGATCTTGCCAAGGCGTTTGACATCATCCCCCATTCTGGAATTATAGATAATCTCACTAAACTAGGTATAAATCCCTATGTCACAATATGGGTTACCAACTGGCTCACTGACAGAACCCACACTGTGAAAGTAGTAGACTCCAAATCCGACTTCAGACCAGTGACAAGTGGAGTACCACAGGGTTCAGTCCTGGGTCCTCTCCTGTTTGGTATCTACTTTTCTGAAGTACAGGCTAACACAGAAGGTCTTTGGCTAATGAAGTTCACATATGACTGCAAACTAGGAGCCATAATTGAAACTCCTAACGATGTGGACATCCTACAAAAGGCCCTCACTGAGACAGATGCCTGGTGTCAAAGCCATGGCCTCAAGCTCAATGCGCAAAAGTGCATTGTCATCCCATTTGGTAAAAACTCTGTACTCATGAGCTACCACATAGGTGGTAGTCTACTTAACACCGAAAGTGTGATAAGAGACCTTGGGACACAGGTGGACAGTAGTCTCTCCTTTGATAATCACATTGTCACAGTAGTCAGGAAATCCTTCTACGTGGCACACCTCCATCACAAAAGGTTTCTCATCCAGGAAAAAGGAGGTCATTGTTCCCCTCTACTCATCACTCATTAGACCATTATAGAGTACAGCGCCCCTTTTGGTGTGTACCTCACAAGACATCTACAACTGGAAAGGCCGAAGACATACCTCACAAAGAGGATTATTGGCCTCAAACAGATGCTCTAAGTGGGCCATCTCAAAAAACTCCAGCTTTACTCCGTCGCATATCGCCTACTCAAAGGTGATCTCTGCCTAACAGACAAAGCTATGTGAAACCCAGAGCTGTTGGACATGCTCCACTTAAGAAATCCCAATCCCTCCGAGCTACATGCTCTAGGGACCTAAACCTTGTCACCGCAATAAACAGAAGTTGCTGGAGGGATAGATTCCTGTCCCAGAGACTTCCCATACTCTGGAACAAACTACCTATCTATATCAAACAAAGCTCCTCATTAACACTCTTCAAGAAAAATCTCAATGATTGGATGGGAAATAGGAAATTCACCCCGGGGATCACCTCTGTGGCTCTGCTCAACAGGGGCACAGGAAAATTATTTTCTTGGGTGGCGAAAGCCAGGGTATCTTTTTGGCTAGGCTTATATAGGCCCTAGGGCTGATAGCCTAGTACCTACCTATGAACATCACATACCAGTGCCAGCAATTCCATCCCATCATGTGCCATTGCCATCAATCCCATCATGTGCTACTTTCATCAATCAATTCACATCATGTGCTGGTGCCATCAATCCCATCCCATCACGTCAGTGCCACCAATTCCATCACATCAGGTAGCAGTGCAACCAATCCCTGCACTTTCATCAAACTAAACAAAGAACTCAGAGCACAAAGTATACTAAAGCCAAATTTGAGGTAAACCTGGCCTCCCAAGCCAAGGACAACCACAAGGCATTCTTCAGCGGTATCTGCAACCTCAAAAGCAATACACAATTTTATGCAGATCTCACTGTTAATGGAGTTACTTATACTGAGCCAGAAGATATACCTCTTAGTTTCTTTGCCCTAGAATTCTAGACAAAGAAAAACTTGGAGCAAAGCCCAAAATCAGGGCCAAATTTTAAATATCACTCTAATTATTTAAAGTTAATAGAACAGGGTTTGCAACAACTTTTTAAGCAATAAGAAGTACAAAACTAATGTTCGTCATTACTGACTGTAGTCCTCAGTAATTTACGAGAAAATCAAAAATTATATGAGGGACAGGGCACAATTATAAAGCAAAATTAGAAATATTCTGCAAAATTTTCTTTGCTGCATTACCTATGTCCTTTTAAATGTATGTGTTTGAAGCTATGATATTTCGTGCCGTCTGTTGTGCTAGACAAAACTATTCCCAGATAAAAACAAATCAGTATAGTATGGCTAACCTGGTATATGCTTTGCTATACCCATGCTACAAATTATCAAATGCATTTGATTCTTGACAGATAACATAAGCAATTAAAGAAAGAAAAGCTACATGTGAAAATTTAGGAGGAAGTGGTGACTGTACTCTACTTCCTGCAAGCAAGCAAAATGTTTCATTATAGTAGAAGTGGGTGTGGAGCAAACTTTTCTGCTAAAAGAATTAGCTTTGATTTCTTCCTACACAGCATTCTTAACATGTCCTCAGCAAAAAAAAAAAACTTTATATTTCATATGGAGCTTTAATTTCTGTTCCATACACAAAAAATGTCATCACATACTGATATGAGCTTTTTGCTTCCATTAAAATGTTTGTGCATCACTGTGAAAGTAGACAAAGCAGCAAGCGGGATTAAACAAAGCCAGCGTATTAGACACGCAGCATAATGATAGCTTCAATTCAACATCAGATATTAAGTAATATTTAAAACAACAAACTAAGGCAGAATAAATGCACACCATCACCTTTACTATTATTCCCTTGTGTACAGCATTTATAGTTTTAAGTAGTTTCATCATTTTCTGGAAAACTTAGTCACTGTCCATTAAATCTGCAAAGCGTGTTCACCTCTGTTCAATGGATTTATAATGCCAGCAAAAGAAATGCTGATTTTGATCCAATAAAAAAAGCAGCATTATTTACTGCTACACTACAACCTCATCCCATGAACCACCAGTCTCTTTGTCCACAGGACCAGTACAGCTCTTGAATTGCTCTTCAGGACAACAAGATACTGTAATGTTTTTGCTATTATCCTTGAGCTGCTAGGGAACTCTATTTGGTATGAAAACTGAAGGTCAGACAAACTAATTTCTTCAATGGTCTATCCTCTGATTAAAAAGGTTAAACAGTCACACTAAATACTGCAAGTAATAGAACAAGACAATGCCTCCCTGAATTTTTGTGGTGGCCCTTTGTGTGATCCCATAAATTTACAGTTGCCCTATGACATTCATAGCAGAAAAGAACAGGGAAATGCTAGGTTGCCATCCACAGCATGGAAGTCAGATGAGGATTAAATTTATAGGAGATTTAAAATGGCAACACCCAATGTCTACTTTCCAATGAAACAAAAGTACCGTTTCTGCAAAATTCTGCTGTTGTAGAATAAAGGACCACATTTATATTGCAAACTATGCTGACTAGTTCATTAACATGTATACTCAAGTCTGTAGGAAGTGCCGAATGAATCACTGTAAAAGGTTATGAATACCTGGGGCAAACAGCTGGCATAATGGTTAAGATTTTTATCTCACATGAACAAGGTACAAAGTTTGATCCTGATCTACAACCAACAATGCTTGTCTGGAGTTTGTATATTCTCCCTGCGGCTTCCCCGTCCTCTCAAAATTTAAAAATTTATATATATATATATATATATATATATATATATATATATATATATATAAAATATATATATATATATATATATATATATATATATATATATATGGGTCTGTGTTTCTTGATCAAAATTTCACTATTTCGAACAAGAAACATTGAGACCCATTAATGCGAAACTGCACCTTCGCAAAAGCCAGTTCTCTGAACCGGAAAAAAACAAGAAAAAAACTCTACTTTAAACAGTATTTTTCCGGGTCACCCCCCCCACACCCCCTCTACTTAAATAATATTAACTCTGAGATTGCACTACAGTGGGGAAAAGGATATATTTCCTTATCCCCACTGTAATGTGCTTCAGAGAACCAGCTTTAGTGAAAGTGCACTTTCGATTTAGTGCACTTTCGCTTAAATGGGTTCAATCTGCTGGTTGTCGAGAAAGTGTGTTTTTGACAATAAGAAGGGTGTATGTTTGTATGTATGTATGTACATATATATATATATATATATGTATGTATATATATATATATGTATGTATATATATATATATATATATATATATATATATATATATATACACACACACACATATATATATATATATATATATATATGCATATATATATATATATATATATATATAAAATATGGAACCACTTCTGAATCTCATAATACTGAAATTTTGAATTTCAGTATATTGAGACCACAAGTTCGAAACTACAAAAAAACAAAATCACACAACACTGAAACATTGAAACACTGTACATGACAAAACAAAAGTAAAAACATAACCCACCCCAATATAAAAACAAAAATAATAATAAATAAAAACAAACAACATGAACATACGATTTTGCAGGGGGGGCAAACCCCCTGTACCTCCCGCTTGATATAGATATATATATATATATATATATATATATATACACACACATACACACACACACCAACTTTGAGGGCGCACTATCTTGAAAAAAAAAGAAACAAAACCTGCTTGTACACTCCAATTGCACACTGTCATACTTACACTCACTAATAACATACACACATACTACACATGTACAAAAATCACCACTTCCAACATTAACATACACTCTCTCTCACCTACCAAACCCAAACTAAGCCTGAAACTCCCCAAAAAAATAAAACCTAAAACATTTGTACCCAAAATCCTAAAAAAACTAAACACCTACCTGAATCTCCGTACATAACCAGACATCGGCCACCAAGTGGAAAACCCAGAACACAGTGCCCTTAAAGAGATAGCACACAATAAACTACAAACCACACCTATCGTGGATTCAAGAGACACAGATTTGTTAAAGTGCAGTTTCAAAAAACTGCACTTTTGACATTCTTGTCTCGATATTCTGAAATTTCAGTATTTCACAATTCAAAAGTGGACCTGTATGCATATATATATATATATATATATATATATATATATATATATATATATATATATATATATATATGTGTGTGTGTGTATAATATGTGTATGGATCTATTTCATATAATCACATTACCACAAGATCAAACATTACATCATAAACCACAAGTACGAAAGTGAAAGTGCAGAACATTGTACTGCAGAATGTTGAAATGCATGTAAAGTTGATAGGATTAGTGATGCAGTGTTTCTTTAAGACTTTGTAGCCAGCACGTTAAACAATATGGCAGAGTTCATGTTGCATGATCCTGTTGTCTTTGGAGAAGTTTGGGTACGTGTGACTTGAAAAAGAGAAACAAGTTGTTTAATTTTTAGTTTTATTTGTTAAAGTAGGAATCGAGCTTTACAGTGAAGGTATTCTGGTCTAGTAAACAGTATGGTTGTTGTTGTTGTGGTTATTGCGTATCAGTCACTATTATTGTATTCCTTTCTTCAATGTAGTGTGATCTCAGAGTTGGTACACTTAATCTGCATGAGGGGGTTCAGGTGGGCATAGCCCCCTGCAAAAGTGAAGCAGGATAGATATCCCACATCTGGGTTGTCTTCCTTTGTTTGATGATTTGGGATTTGATATTTTGTAAGTCTGTGTTTTATAGTTTCTGTAATGTGAACTTTCGTTCTTGTGGTGTTGATGATGTAACGTTCGAACTTACGAGAATGTGATTATATTAAGTAGATTTATATATATATATATATATATATATATATATATATATATATATATATATATATATGTATATGGTTTACCTTCACATGCGCGTATTGCACAAGGGCGAACAGCAAATTTCTGAAAGGCAATTTGCAAAGTTTGCAAACGCTGAATGGAAAAGGTTCAAATGTGCAATGAGCGAATGCACAGTGAAAGTCGCTCATTGCACATTCGACATTCTGGAGCAGATTGCACTATAGTGGGGATCGGAAAATGGTTCCTTTCCCCACTGTAGTGCGATCTCTGAGTTAGAATAATAAGGTAAGGGGTGGGGGGGTACAGCCCCCCTGCATTACTTTTCATCTAATTTTTTTTCGACATTAATTTTCAAAAATCAGCGAATCGGCTTTTCGATTTGCTGATTTTCGAACATTTGCAACTGTCGCCATTTCAAGTTTCGTGGTTACGATTCACTCATATGAGCTATCGCACCACTGTGTTTCACTGTTATGAAGGTAAACTATATATATATATATATATATATATATATATAATATATGTACAACTTCCCAATGAATGGATTTATCAGCATCACAGACTCTAGATAATATCAAATGGGAGAAGGCTGTATAGACTAACTGCTTTGATCATCAACTGCAATACACAGTATAGTCCTAAGAGGAGAACATGGTTCACAGAGTGTACACCAGGTCAGGGCTAGCAACTCAAAGGTGTACAAATTGGCAATGATAATGGCATGTGGCTGTTTAGGCCACTGTGTGCCCAATATAAAGCCCAGCAGCCAGGGATGCCTGAGTCAATAAGCTACTGGCAGGATGATGTCCATTTGCCCACATTATGTTACTTGGGATAGCGCTGTTGAGTGAATACTAGAAGTAAAACAAGCAACCTACGGAACATGAACTAAGGATTGATACAAAGTAAATTTTCTGACAAGATGCAGCTGCTGACAAGATGGTAAGGAGGAGGCTGGATATCCTCGGTATCCAGGATCCAAGACGGAAAGGCAGTGCAGCAAAGCCACTTGACTTTGAGATCCAGAGTGGAAGGAGAAACTAGAAATGGTGTGGGAACTCGTTTCAGAAGACAGTGAGGGATGTCATCAGAAATTGTGACAGACTCAAGGCAATCAGATTCCAGTGTATGGACAGGATATCATTAATAATATGGCCATAGTTAAGTACTTGGCTAGCTGCCCTTGTGGGCCAGTTTTAAGTCTAACCAATTTCCATCAAAGGTGAGAATCACACCATGTTTTTTGTGTCTGTGAGGTAAACACCTTAAATATTATGCTAACCCCCAACCTCATAATCTCAGTCTATACCCTGTAACAGGATTGTGATAGTGAGGAAGACTGCATTCAGGCAACAGTTGTCGGTCCTGCAAGATAAAGCAGGACAATGCATGTTAGTATTGATAATGGGGTATCTGAATGCACTTATTGAGACAAACAGAACAGGATTTGATGATTGTCTGGATCCACACATAAAGGGCAATGGGCATAAAGGAGGAGAGGCCATTTGAGACGCCTGTCTGGCAAATGGTTTGATGGCAGTTAATACATAGTTCAGCAAGACAGACAGTCACAAAACAACATACAAGTGCATCCAATGCAACTCAAGTAGACTTCCTCCAAGTAAAGAAAGGGGACTGAGATAAAAATCAGCAATTGCAAAGTTATCGCCAGTGAAACAGTTGATGTGTAGCATAAACCACTGGTGGTCACTATCAGTTGCAAGCAGTGGCCAGAGAAGGCTCAACATCAACACAGACTAGGCTGAAGATGGGGAGATTGATAGGAAAGAAAGCACAAGAGTTCAAGGAATTACTCAGGTCTCTAGCATCTCCGGAAGAGGAGGAATAGTGAGGCTATTGACAATGACTAAGAGTCTCAAAGAGGTCCTGCCAAACTGAATTTCAGAAAGTCAGGATATTGCCAAGGCTGATCTAAGTAAGGTTAGGGAAAACTGCACTTCACTAAAGACACCACCAAGAGGTGGAAGGAACAAGCTGAGGAACTCCTAAATCTGAAAAACAGGCCTTCCAAAAAGGAAACAGTGCCAGAAGCAGATAGTACCTCTAGATCCAATTCTGTAGATGAAATCACTCTAGAGGTTAAAAGGGTCTGTAGTGTTGAAGTAGTAGGTGTGGATGAGATCTCATCAGAAAGGTCAAAGATCATACCTCTCGACTATAACAGATTTTCCCACAATGTCCAGATATTTGCCTCACATTTTTGGTTCATTTTTTCATAAAATTGTGTTTTTCATTGAATGTTAGCAAATAATGACAGGTATTTGAGTTTCAGACTTCATACCCTTCAGAAAATTCATGCTAATGCAAAACAAGTTATTCTATCAACTTTCTAAGTTTGTAGGGGCAAGATCTAAAAATTGCCCCTATTTTAGGCCTTTGTCCCACTTTTATTTATGGCTTTGTCCAGATTTCTAGCACTAAGAGGTTGAGAGGCAAGTCAAAGATTCTGTGGTTAACACATATTTACAATGTTGCAAGGAAAGTGAGGACAGTTCTTCTATGCTGGAAAACTAGGGTAGTGGTTTCTGTTTTCAAAAACAGGAAAATAAAGTTGTGTTCAAGACAGAGATCATGTTTTATATAGTTTCTCTGTAAAGCCTGCACCATGGTGATTGTAAGGAGACTTTAACAGGCAAGTGTTTGATTCAGAAGAACCAGTGTGTCGTCCTTCCTGGCCATGGATGCAAGGGCCATCTTTTTTGTTTTCTTACAAAGGAATTAGTGACTCATAGGAGATTGCCAGTATTGTGCACATTGTGTTTTGTGGACTGGAAGAAGGGACATGACCATACATTCTGAAAGGTCCTGTAAGAAGGTGCTGCAACAGTACGGAGTTCAAAGACTACTGTCATGTGTTATTTGGTCTTTTGCATCTGAGGAGCACCAAGGGTGTGTTTTGTGTCTTTTTATATTTCTGATAGTTAGGGACAAGTTATCATGGTGTAGATAATATTTGGAAAGTATCTGGTTTAGGCAGTTGTCTATTATATCATTGTGGATGAGTTCATCTTGACTTCAGGAGAGAGTAATGGCCAGTGTGAATTGGAGTGGCTTTCTATTGAGTGAAGTGCTGAGAATGAAAATCAATGCCTGATAATCAAAGGTCATGGTCCTCTCACAGAAACAAGATGACTGACCTCTGCAGATGAGGAGGAGCATCTGCTGTATTGCGGTTGAGGATTGTATCTTGTGATCTAACTCAAGAATTAAGGTAGAGGGCACTTGGAGATTGACCAGGGCACAGTAAATGGTAGCAGTACTATAGGGCTGTACTGGGATGTGGCAGTAACATGACCATTTAGCCATAGAGTGAGGCTGTCAATTGTTCTAGGTGATTTTCACCCTGTGCCTGCTGACCGTCAAGACTCAACCCAAAGAAATGCATATTCATCTTCACACTTGGGAATTTCACATGGGATCTGGACAAGAACTGTACAGAGTGGGGCTGCTGCCCAGGCAGGCCTGTCTGCCTCCACCTGTACTCCTGCATTCAATGTCAAAGTATTCTCCTCCTCTGGAACAAACTCCTGCCTTCTTAGATGAATGGATGTCATACCTCTCAACCTCGTAGTGCAAGAAATTTGGACAAAGCCTGACAAAATGGGGGACAAGGGTCCAAAAATAGGGACAGATTTTAAATATTGCTCTTATAAACTTAGAAAGTTGCTAGAGTAACAGGGTTTGTTTTAACATACATTTTGTGAAGGATTTGAAGCCTGAAACTCAAATGTATGTCATTGTTTAGTGACTTCATTCCTCAGATCATCCCAGTGAATTGTCAGAAAACCACTAATTCTATGAGAAATAGACCAAAAATATAAGGCAAAAATCTGTAGAGTTGAAAGGTATGATGGATGTGCCAATTTGCCACAGACTTATCCCCCCATAATGTATGGTCAGATGAATAACTAGTTGGGTATACCACTGAGACTGCAATGGTTAGTTTCCAAAATGTTTGGCTGGTTTATTGCCTAGAAGCAATCTACAAATATATATTGTATCATCCATCTGTCTAACCATCCATCCATGACCCCTTTTTCTCATTTTTGCACATGGGTCAGAGTGTCACCTAAACAGTGGCAGTAATTTCTTATAAAAGTAGCTGTTTTTTTCTTTGTTGTACTGAAATTATGGCATCTGCCTTTCAGTAATACTCTCTTGGGATAGTATCAGAAAATGAACATGCAGTTATGTAACGTCTCTTCCCTGTCAAAAATATAAATGAATGCATGCAATTAAAAATGATGATAAGGAAACAGACCATACATTTCAGAAGTTTTGGGAAATTTTGAGCACTGAATGCTGGAATAATGAGGCAGAACTACTGGAAGGACTTATTAGATGCAATATCACAAGTCAGCCAAAAATGAACAAATATATCCAAGTTCTCATAAGGAGCTGTGATGAAAACCAGTGAGCCTGCTCTACAGACTCTCCAACAGGTAACTACAAGAAAGAAGGGCATTAAAGCAATGCAAGGCATTGTGTGTGGTTCTTCTGCAACTGGAATAATGAGCACACCTCTGACCAGCTTTCATTTGGTCAGCCTGACTTGACTGTGAAGAAAGTGATGGAAAGAACACTAAACAAGTGGTAGTGTTAATGGGGAAGAATATAGTACATGACTTCAGGCAGTACAACACTACTGTGGGCAGAGAGGGCTAAAGGGATTTGGCTTCCAACTGTAATTGGGGCATAACGGATTTGAGCCAAGAACACATTGTGGATGTTATGCATGAAGAGTATCATTAAGGCATTTGATAATACCATGCAGATTGCTTTTTGTTAGTTTAGGACAGGATAGTAAGGATGGAACAAACTATTTAAGTAATGAGCAGAACTTTAGTATCATGTGGAAATTGTTTTATTCTAGAATGGTCACAGTCAGAGTTTGATATAATTTTTTGCTGGGTCTGTTAATGTATAGAACCTTCACAGCCAAGACTGTGGCAGGGTATAAAATACAGACAATCCTTATATGAGCAGGTTGTAAGCAGAGAAGATGGAGTGCATTCATACCATGTGACCTAATCACTCCACTATGGTGGTCTTAGATGTGCCAGCTGAATGCCACTTTAAGGATGTATGCTGTCTTGATCAGAGAGCAGGAGAGCACTGGAATGGAGTAACATTTGGAAACTACAGATCAGGATGCCAGAACAGGAAAAAAAATAAATAAAAAATGAGGTATACTACTGCGAATAAACTTTCAGTAGCACTCAAATTGCCAAGAATGGTAACTTAGAAAAATAGTGAATAGGAAGAAACACAGCAGCAACTGAACCTTATCTTTATTGGTAAGTGCTTTTGCACCAATTCAGTGGTGCTTCATCAGACCATTTGAAAGGCATACCACTCCTCTTAAATACTATATCAACTTTCATCACCAATTAAATCATTAAGAAACAACCTTTCATCACCAATTAAATCATTAAGAAACAACCTATCAGCATTCAGCCTATCGAATACAGCTTAATTCTACAGTACTTGTCCATAAACATTTATAGATAAATAACATGTAAAAACTATATAACAGATATATAAAACATATTTCACAAAACACAGTCTTAAAAATAAAAATATTTAAAATCCCTCTTATCTGAGAGAGCATGCTTGTAGGTTGCATTCCAACAAGATTTACATAAGAATAAATATAAATCTAAAGAAGTTTACAGAACCGTCAGTCAAGTGAAATTATTGAGACGAAGCAGAGCAAAGCCCTATTTTTCAGAGTTAGCTACACAACAAGGTGCAGGGTTTGAGTCTCACAAGGGATAATTGGCTAGGCTTAAAATGGCTCACAAGAGCAGTTAGCTTAGTACTGATCTATGAACCTATGAACCTATACTTCTGACTTAGCTTCTTCTCAGCAATATAATTTCTCTATACCAATGGATATACAATATTCAACTGATGTTAAATACGATTAGGCACATAATTAATAAGAACTGGTTTATTTTTTTCATCTGATAAGATAAAAAATATAGTTGGTGAACTCCCTAGATTTCAATATAGGAACAAGAACATTTTTCAGAGTCTATTATGCTATGAAACTGGTAGATGTGAAATATCGGAGCAAATAAAAGGTACTTTTCCCTGTGGAAACTAAGTTTTGTCAAGTACTGTTAAAAGATTATATTTTTAAACATCGAGAGAACTTTTGAATTTAATGTTAAGGGCACTTGCTCCACTATGCATGCAATTTATTTAGCCATTTGTTAAGAATGCACCTCCTTCTATGTAGGAAAGACCACTCGTTCATTACGTAAATGAATAAGAGAACATTTAAATGCAATTAATAAGAGAGATCCAGATAGAAGTGCTTTAGCCAAACATATCATTGGATATGGAGATGAACATATATTTGGTTTTATGGTTATTGAATGTCTGGAACAGAATTTATGGCTGGGTGCTTTCAACAATTTAAATAGGCATGAAGCCAGTTGGATCATGTGCAGATAGATTTTCTGGATTGAATGGCAAAGTTCCACTCAAACCACACTGACAAGCATGCCCCCTCAGATAACAGGGATTTTAAATAGTTTTTAAGATTGTCATGCATAACTGTGTTTTCTGAAATATGTTTTATATATCTATTATATAGTTTTTATTTACATATTATTTATCTATAAATGTTTATGGACAAGTACTGTAGAATTAATCTGTATTCAATAGGTTGAATGTTGAAAGGTTGTTTATTAATGATTTGATTGATGGTGAAAGTTAATATAGTATTTAAGAGGAGTGATACGTTTTTTAAATGGTCTGATGAAGCACCACTGGATTGGTCCAAAAGTGCTTACCAATAAAGATAAGGTTTATGGTTTATTTTCTGCCATGTTTCTTCCTTTGCACTACTTTTCTAAGGAGTGGCCATTCTCAGGAAAACAGTTCATATGGGACAGCATTAAAACTGCATTGTAAATAAACTATTGGAGTAAATAGTAAGGCTCTTCCTCCTCTTGCTGTACCAGGCCACAGTCTGTTACCCCATATGGATGATGCAGCATGGCTTTAGAAACTCTTCTTACGGAGGCAATGAGAGTAATATCAAGCTAATAAGGGGGGGGGTAAGAAATTTGAGGCAAAGATAAGACTTGTGGTGCCTGAGAATGACAGATAAGTAAACTCTCTAAAGTTATCCCTGAGAAAATATAGGGTGACTTAATGATCCAACTTAGCACCATTCTCCAGAATTCCTAACCAGTGCATCATTTCCAATCATTCTGAAATAAATCTGATTGTAATTATAATGAATTTATTGAAAATGATGTATACATTTTGTAACTAATGACTGCATATTTTGTATATGCTATATATTTTGTAATATACAGTATAATTATCTCTCTTTTCTTTTACTTGAATGTATTTGAACCTTCATATTTGAATTGTATTGCAGTGCCTTATGGCACTCAGTCTGAGGCTGAAAAATCCCTACAGACCAGACAAACCACATGGGTAAGAAATGTCAAATAAAATAAATGAATAAATGTTTATGCTGTCAAGTCTGATCATACTAATCCAGCCATCCATAACTCCTTTTCTCATTTTTTCCACATGGGTCTGGATGCCACTTTGATAGTGACAATCATCTAGAGCCAAGGTTCACACCAGCAGGTGGCTGGCCCTGTTGTAGTAGTCCTTTCATACTACACAAATGCATGCAGACGTACACCTGTGGCCACTTTATAGTATCCAATCCACCTACTGCATGTCTTTGGAGTATGGGAGGAAACCAGATCATTGCTCCAGGGAGTCTGATTAGCATAAGAAAGCATGAAGCGAGATCAGTCTTTGAATTCTACAACATAGCCGTCAGCCTCGTTATCTTCCACAGAAACAAGCAGCAACACTGCATATGAATGTATATGAAATATCACAGTCATGCCTGGAGAGGTTTCCAACCTGATTTGTAACAATAAGTGGTCCTTATAAAAAGCAATTAAATATACATCTTTCCTGACATTTTCTATAGAAACGTTGTCCTTTCATAATACAATTAGACAGTGTACATGTCTAATCTGGGATTTTTACTCACATATGTTAATCACCTGTCAGGGATGAGACTTTTCAGAGGCTACAAATCACTTTCTATGGGTACTAGCAGAGGGCTGATGAGAAGCCTGCACGTGATAAAGATTAACAGTTTAAAGATTACACATCACTACTCACTGGGCTTAGTTTTCTGTCTCTTGCTTAAGAGCTTGATTATCTGCAATCAAAATGTTTAGGGACCAGAAATAAAACAGCCCAAGGGCCACCGATGTGGGCCCCAAACAGCCATGATGGCTACAGATTTGGGTCCTAAACATTCACTGAGGAAGAAAGCAGACTATGTTAATGAGTAACAGGAAGTGTTGACTAAAGTGCTATCTACTTCAGTTAATGAACTAGGAGACTACTTTAAGCCTGAGCCAAAACTGGAAAAGGTTCATTACTTCAGCAATTAAACAAACATTTAAAATAAATAAAATTGACATTAAAATTGAAATTCTTGAACTCCCTTCACCTACAATTCTTTTTGTATGCTGATGACATGGTTATCTCTAGATCTAATCCTAACCCCACTGAAAAACAGTTACATTCTGACATATCAATACTGTACATTTAGCTTTGCTCCAATACTGTACATATAGCACTACTCAACCCTAAAATGATTAAATACATGCTGTTTGGCAATAAGAGACTTGCAAAAGCCCCGACATCACTCCATATTAAAGATCTAGACAACAATGTCACTGAATCTACCACTTCATTCAGATACCTAGCTGTCTAGCTAGTGCAGTCCCTCAATTTTCAAGGTCACATTCAGAAACTCAATGTCAAAGTCAACACCTTGCAATTTTTGGGTCAATAAAATATCTCCATTCCTTTGTCACCCAACTAGAGCCACTTTAGGGAAAGGGGTACTGCTTGCTCAACTCAGATATGGCCTGCCTCTTTTGGCCATCACTTTACAAACTCTCTTTAAAAGTCATTCACTTCATAACTAACTCCAGTGTTAGACATGGTCACCACTGTCTGACACTGGAAAATGCCAAACTGCTTCCCATTGAAAGCACAGCTAACTTCTTTCTTGGCATCCTTCTTTTCAAAATCCTACACCATGGTACCTCTAATTGCTTCATACCTAAGCTTCAACCTTAGAAGCCAAGCCTCCAATGGCCATTCTGTTCTAACCCTCACTACAAAACTTCATTTCACAGACAACTTCTCTGCCGAAGACCTTAAACTCTGGCAACCTGTACTTTCCCAGCCTATGGACTATTCCAAAGGCTGCAAACACTTCAGACCTCACTTCAAACACCATCTCAAACACTTACTCTCTGAAGAATTTCAATGTAGATGTCCAAATACTGTCCATTTCTCCAAGCTGTCTATTTCCACTATTAGCCCTACATTGCCAGTTCAGTGTCAGTGGATCAACAGGCAGCATACTTGCCACTGGTATAGAAGGCTGTAGGTAGATGGATTACTGACACTACAGTGTAGCATACAGGGGGGGGGTGGTGCTGCACTCCTGAGCGTGTTTGTCCTTCAGATAAGACATTAAACTGATGCTCCATCTACTTGAGTTGGTGATAGCCCAGGGGATGTAAAAGGCACCTATCAAAAAGAATAGGGGTCCTCTATTTATATACACATAGTTACATGTATATATACATAGTTACAAATTTATGCAATCATTGTAAGTCATTTGCATTTTCATAATTTACACATGAAAATTTGCCATTCATATATGTTCAAGTTAACCACACTCCCTTTTCTATAACCATGATCTAATCTCCTTTGATATTAGTGACAATATCCAGTTTACATTAAACATGATTTCATTAATTCTTTCATTCCATAATACCTAAACTACATAGAATAATATATGTAAATCTAATTTCATTTTAGGCAGTTTGTAAAGAAATTAAAGGTAAGTTAGTCTAAGACAAACAAGAATTGCAATATGAAGTGAGGTAAAAACAGGCTTATGGAATTTTCCGAGAGAAACAAAGGGAAAATAAGTTGATAGAAGTAAGTGAAGAAGGGAGACAAAGGGGGTATAAGAAATGAAAAGGCACTTCTTCATATTTACAGACATAGCTTATCCTGGTTTTGAACAAGAACAGAGACAGATTTTAGCTAGGAACTCTTTCATAGTGGTTTTGAAAGATGGGAAGGAGGGTATTGACCTGAAATATATAGATAAGGAGTTCTAGGCCTTAACAACCTTATATGAGTACAGACAATGCCCAGCAGATTTGATAGGTTTGTAGACAGACAGGAGTTTCTGGTCACTGGATCACAATGACCAACTGGGAACATAGTTGTGTAGAATGTTTTTAGTGCTAGTCAGGCAGATGGATAATTTTATAGGTGCTAAGAAACTGTGTATATGTTAGTTGATGAAACAGTTCTAATCAATTTGAGCTTTTTAGTGCTATACAGTTGTGGAAGCATGGAGGTGTTTAGGTGAAATGGCAGTGGAGTTTTTAACTAGAGTGTTTAATGAAATCTTGGAAAGTGAGAGGATGCCTGAGGAATGGAGAAAAAGTGTTTTGGTACTGATTTTTAAGAATAAGGGTGATGTGCAGAGCTGTAGTAACTACAGAGGGATTAAATTGATCAGTCACAGCATGAAGTTATGGGAAAGAGTAGTGGAAGCTAGGTTAAGAAGGGAGGTGATGATTAGTGATCAGCAGTATGGTTTCATGCCAGGAAAGAGCACTACAGATGCAATGTTTGCCCTGAGAGTGTTGATGGAGAAGTACAGAGAAGGTCAGAAGGAGTTGCATTGCATCTTTGTGGACTTCGAGAAAGCATATGACAGGGTGCCTAGAGAAGAGTTGTGGTATTGTATAAGGAAGTCGGGAGTGTCAGAGAAGTATGTAAGAGTGGTACAGGATATGTACAAGGGTAGTGTGACAGCGGTGAGGTCTGCGGTAGGAGTGATGGATGCGTTTAAGGTGGAGGTGGGATTACATCAAGGATCAGCTCCGTGCCCTTTCTTATTTGCAATGGTGATGGACAGGTTGACAGACGAGTTCAGACAGGAGGCCCCGTGGACTATGATGACATTGTGATCTGTAGTGGGAGTAGGGACCAGGTTGAGGAGACCCTGGAGAGGTGGAGATATGCTCTAGAGAGAAGAGGAATGAAGGTCAGCAGGACTAAGACAGAATATATGTGTGTGAATGAGAGGGAGGATAGAGGAATGGTGAGGATGTAGGGAGTAGAGGTGGTGAAGTTGGATGAGTTTAAATACTTGGGATCAACAGTTCAGAGTAATGGTGAGTGTGGAAGAGAGGTGAAGAAGAGAGTACAGGCAGGATGGAGTGGGCGGAGAAGAGTGTCAGGAGTTATCTGTGACAGACGAGTACCAGTAAGAGTGAAAGGGAAGGTCTACAAGACAGTAGTGAGACCAGCTATGTTATATGGGTTGGAGACAGTGGCATTGACAACAAGACAGGAGTCAGAGCTGGACATGGCAGAGTTAAAGATGTTCTCTGTGACAAGGGTGGACAGGATTAGGAATAAGTATATTAGAGCCCAGGTTGGAAGGTTTGGAGCCAAAGTCAGAGAGGCAAGATTACGTTGGTGTGGACATGTGCTGAGGAGGGATACATTGTATATTGGGAAAAAGATGCTAAGGATGAAGCTGCCAAGTAACAGGAAAAGAGGAATGCCTAAGATAAGGTTTATGCATGTGGTGAGAGAGGACATGCAGGTGGTTGGTGTGACAGAGCAAGATGCAGAGGACAGGAAGAAATGGAAACATATGATCCACTGTGACGACCCCTAATGGGAGCAGCTGAAAGAAGAAGACGACAGTGGTGGGTTATGAAAGGACTATTTGCTGCAAATTTAGCAGTTTGTTAAAGTTTTAATTTTTGTGACGCTGGAGGTTAGTGAGGTAGGAGGTGTCAAAGAAGTGTGGGGAGAAGATAAATAGTGGCAAGTGTAGTTTTAGTTGCATCAATGAGAAAGTTTTTCACTCTGTAAAGCATCCCTAGTTTTTGATGAGTTTATCTTATAAAAGTTTGTATATGCAGATTGAATGTAAGATTGTTATCCACTATCATAATAATTTGCTATGAGAAGTGACTTCAATGGCTGCATTATTGAGAGAAGACTTTAAATGTAGTTTTTTCATGAGAGATGGATTTTAGGGAAAAAGTTGTAGTTTGGTCATTTTCCTGTGTTGAGCAGGAGTTGCGAGTTATGAAGCCATGTTTCAGTGGCTGTTAAAGCTTCCTGAGTAGATTTTTGGAGGTGCAGCATATTGTCAGATGGGCAAATGAGAGAGGAATCATCTGTGTATTATATTAGGGTGGCCTGTTGCGTGAGTGTATAGAGGGTATTGGTGAAAATATTAAAAAGGAGGGAACCAAGGATAAAGCCTTGTGATACACTGGTGGTCATTGGGAGGTAAGGGGAGAGCATAGAGTGCCATTTTACTGACTGATATTTATCAGACAGGTAGCTTTTGAACCAAAGAAGGGTGGGCTGAGAGAGAGCTAGTGAGGACTTTCAAAGTAGAAGTTTGATGTGACAAACTGTGTTGAAGGCTTTAGACAAGTCTACAAATAAGGAAGAGACTAGTTTTCCATTGTGTCTCGCTTTATTGACAGTATCTATATAGATTAGAAGGGCAGTGCTAGTACCATGGGAAGGATGGAAGCCATGTTGTGAAGGGGACAGGAGTTCTTCCTGTAGGAAATAGTCTAGACACTGTTTTTGAATACATTTTTCAAGCATTTTGGTGAGGGGAGATAACAATTGTTATAGGTATAAAATGATTAATATCTGCTGAATTTCCTCCTTTGTGCAAATGGATAATGTGTGACTGTTTCCTGAGAGATGGAATATGGGATTGCTGGATTGACCTATTTATATAGATTGAGACAGGATAGGTAATGCTATTGGCTGCTATTTTTAGGTACTCACTTGGAAGATCATCAGCTGAAAAAGAGCATGGTTTAAGAGTAGTTTTATATAGGATGTAGGCACAGGTTGAAGTTGAAAGTGGATATAGTGATATGTGGCTGAAGGGCAAAGATGGGATTAGATGTTGAGGAATCCTTGGTTAGAGATACTATACTGTCTATAAAATAACAGTCGAACTGTACTGCAGCTTCGAGTGGTGAGCTATTGGGAGACAGGTTTGGGCTGAAATTTTGGCCGTAAATCCCTGGGATGTAAGATTTCTTTAATGGATGACAACATTTTTTAGGGTTGTTTTTTGTATTATTCTGAAAGTTATTATAGTATAGCTTTTTTGTCTTTATTTGTTTTTTAGTTTGATTATGAAGCGTTTTTCAAGATATTGAGGTATTTTATATTTTTGCCAGTCTTTCCACACTTGTTCTCTATCTTGCGTTAGTATTCTACACTTTTTGGATAGCCAAATAACATTATTTGTTTTTAGTCTCTTCCTTCTAGGAGGTGCAGGGCTATTTAGGATATTTAGAAAAGCTGTACTGAATTAATTTACAACATTGTCGGGGGGGGGTTTAGGAAGTTCCAGTTAATAGATGATGGGCTGCGAATGAAAATTTCTGGGTTAAACTTGGAAAAGTTGCATGTTATTTTATAAATATGCTGTTTAATTGGATGTGTCAGATGTCTGGGAGATGATCACTGAGATAGTCTGACATTGTACCTACGGTGAAGTATTCGCTAGGATTTGATTCAAGGATCCTCCGGTCTTAGGTAATTTGATGTCTTGCTATAATGCATGGGGCTATTAATTAGTTTTGTGAAATCATATAAGTTCATGCTGGATATAGAGAAGTTAGACTTTAAGTCCAAACAACTGACAGTCACATCACCTACTAGTATTTTTTCATGTGGAAATATTGTGGACATCCAATATAGGATATCTTTGAGTATAGCTATATTGTCGCCAGGAGGGATGTGAAGGACAGTAATACATCATCATATTTTTCATTTGGCTGCTCCTATTAGGGGTCACCACAGGGTATCGTCTGTTTCCATTTCTTCCTGTCCTCTGCATCTTGCTGTGTCACAACAACCACCTGCATGTCATATCTCAAAACATCCATAAACTTTATCTTAGGCCTTCCTCTTTTCCTCTTACATGTCGGCTCCATCCTTAGCATCCTTCTCCCAATATATCCAGCATCCCTCCTCAGCACGTCTAAACCAATACAATCTCATGTCTCTGGCTTTGTCTCCAAACCATCCAACCTGAGCCAGCTGAGCCGACCCTCTAATATACTCATTTGCAATCCTGTACATCCTCGTCACATACAATGTAAATCTTAACATATTTAGCTCTGCCACTTCCAGCTGACTCTTGTCTTTTCGTCAGTGCCACTTGTCTGCAACCCATAAAACATAGCTGGTCTCACTGCCACTTGTAGACCATCTTGTAGGGCAGTAATGCATGTTTGTTTATAATTGTTTATTTTCAGGAAAGCAATAAGAAGCGCATATATTTATTCCAAGGATTATTTTGTCTTTTTTCATATTCACAAAAAAATCTCACCATACCTTGTATAGTCTCATCAAAAATGTCACAAAATGTCTCTTTGTTAATCAAAATAAATGCTCTTACTTCTTGCATTTTTACACCCGAAAATTACATTGTCTGATACCTCGGGTGTTCAACTCTTGATCTCATTTGCTTTGTATTCTTACCACAAATGTTCTTTTTAGACTATCCTCTTTTAATTTCTTTCTCATTCCTTCTTGTGTAGCTGCTACTGTCTCTGCATATGTTTTCTTAGTTTTTCTTCTACTTCCTTCCAGTGTCACTTCTATACCCCCTTCATTTATTTTTTCCATAATGAAACTCCGTGAAACATCTCCAGCTCATTTTGATTTATCACTTCTTGCAGTAAATCATCCCACAGCCCCCTCAGCTGGAGGGTTGTAACTATACACTCCTTTCCAACTGTTTCCTCTGTTCAGTCAAACAGCTTCTCTGAAAAGCGTCTGAGTCTTCTACTTTTACAGCGTTTACTTATTCTGAGCTGGCATTCACCTCTGCTTCCTTCTGCTGGTTTTCCATCTTGTGCACCATCCTCCCAGCTGCCTCTGCATTAGGAGCAGGATGTGCATATATACTTGTGCACATATACAGTGCCATTACTGAGTATTGGAAGTTCTCCAATGGCCTAACTAAATTTTCCCTAGTACTATAAATACCACCTCAGTCTCCCCTTGAAAGAGACTACTAACCCAGTTAACAAAGGATAAATAAAACAGTTTCAATGCTGTTATACTGAAGTCTGTGCATATGTTTTACAGAACTATTTGTCCCCTCATTTCTTTCTTTCTTGTACTTGCTTTCCATATTCCATCGCCACTCTTATTAGCCACCTGCATTTCAACCACTCTATTGTTTACAACATATTCTCTTCCCTTCCACTACTGATATGCATCATCTTACACCAAATACAAATCCTCATTTACAGCACCTCCTTCACTATTGTACTTCCTTATTTTAGTTACATATTTCATCTCCCAGCCCAACTTCTTTTATGGTACATGTGTATTCCTCCTCATTGTTTGCTGCTGAAACTACTACTTATTAATGTGTGTATTCCCCATAGCCGTGGTGGTGCAGCGGTAGCATTGTCACCTCACAGCAAGAGGTTCTCCAGTTCGATTCTTGGCTGGAGCGCCTTCTGTGTGGAGTCTGCATGTCCTTCCCATGGTTGAATGGCGTTCGAAAGACATGCGTGAATGGGCGTGCCTTCATTGAAGGTTGGGCGTCAAGCTGGCACCGTAAAAATCTACTGCCAATCATTAGCGGAGTGGAGTTGCACTGTGGCGACCCCTAACCGGGCAAACCCGAAAGAAGAACATTCCCCATGGTGCTTATGCTTATTTTTATTCTATTTTTTTTTTATTTTTGCACACAGCAATGTTATTCTGTTTTGTTTTTCCCACTATATTTGTAACCCAGACTGAGCTTATAATTGCCAGCTTTGATAAGTGCTATGCCCTGGCAAATTAAATTTAAATAAAACGAAATAAAATAAATAAAATAGCCGCATATTATTTTCAACACTAATTAGCTTTCACAAGACAAGAGAACTACTAACATTAGCTTTTTAAAACCTGATATGCATTACTCAGAGGAAATGCATTTGTCTGACAGCACCGGCCCCACTGCCATGTCTGACAGCACTGGCCCCACTGCCATGTCGGACAGCACCGACCCCACTGCCATGTCGGACAGCACCGGCCCCACTGCCATGTCTGACAGCACCGGCCCCACTGCCATGTCTGACAGCACCGGCCCCACTGCCATGTCTGACAGCACCGACCCCACTGCCATGTCTGACAGCACCGGCCCCACTGCCATGTCTGACAGCACCGGCCCCACTGCCATGTCTGACAGCACCGGCCCCACTGCCATGGTTTCTATGGGGATTTGGTCTCCTTATCAAACTGCATAGCACTGCCTGTTAGACATTATGTGCAATCTGACTTGCCACTAGAATTATATAACTACTTGTGATGTAATGTATAACCTAGAAGGATATAGAAATTATCACTGTTTATGTCCTCAAATTCAAACTATGGATGAGTGTGACAATATATGTATCTGGCAGGAAAATGGCGAACTCAAAGTAGAAAAAAAAAATCAGTGAACTATCAGGGAAGGAGATGGAAAATAGAATCAGACTGAATGGATATCTGTAGCCTTTATTCAGTGGTTCCTCACAAGATAAAACTTGGAAAAGCATTTCAAACCAATTATTTATTTTTCACTTTTAGTGTTTGCCAGTTATCCATTGACAAAACAAACCATGCCAGATTTATAGATATATGACTATTTTACCTGTTTTAAATAACAGGTTAATAATTCTTGAATTCTCAGTGGTTTTACCCATACAAAATTAAAACAGTATTTTTGGAGCAGGACCTTTCTATGACTCCTTATCCTCATTCACGTCACTTGAGCTTCTAATGTCCTTTGGCTTTATTATGTTTGAAAAGGTATATTCAGTACTGAGAGTTCCACTTTTAATTTCCCATACATGGCTTACAGTCTGATACTATAAACCCATACAAGCTTCTCTTTCACATATCTGACAGACTGCTACTTCTGAAGTGCTTATGTTGTTTGATATTATCTGTGTTTGCAATGTAATAAAGACTTCATGGCAAATGCACAAAAGACTCAGAGAAAAAGATTCAGGCAAAAAAACAACAGCATGGGTGCAAAAATTATATATCATATTTTAAATGCATAAAAAAATAAAATATTCAGTGATTCAAAAATGCACAATGTCACACTAGTCTTACTACTGCAATCAAGCCAAAAAGCCATGCTTACCATGAGTGCATACATATTTTACAGTAGCTATTGTCAGTACATCTCAAATGCTACTTGATCTAGGATTTTGATTCATTACATCCGCTACCTTCATTCACCCTTAATGGTTCACAAGCATAACATTGCAGTGATTTCTCAGAGAAATACAGAGAGATGTAGCAAAGAACTGCTGGGGTTGCTGGAAGATGACCTGTATATAGTCTTAAAGATGTAGAAGATGAATAAAATATACATTGCAAACTACTGTATTCCTAACAAGAGTTGTTCTTCTTTCGGCTTTTCCCAGTGAGGGGTCACCACAGCGGAACTGCAGTCCGCTAATGATTGGCAGTAGATTTTTACGGTGCTGAGTGTCTAAAAATTGAGGCCCCTGATTGCTAACACTGATGATTTCTAGGTTTCTAAATGGTCAAAGAAACTAGTAGGTAATAAGCAAGACTTAATTTTTCAATGCTGCCTGAAAGGACACAGACATGAACACAAACAGGATGTATTATATGTTACTGGACAAACACATGCTTTGCAATTACTGGAGTTATCATTTGTCTAGAAAGGGAAGTATATAATTTCTTTCATAATGGCTAAAAAAGAAACTTGAAAAATACTAGTGTGCATCCCTGATGTTTAGCATGACATTTACGCCTCAACGAGTGTGTGTGTGTGTGTGTGTGTGTGTGTGTGTGTGTGTGTGTGTGTGAGAGTGTGTGTGTGAGAGTGTGTGTGTGTGAGTGTGTGTGTGTGTGTGTGTGTGTGAGAGTGTGTGTGTGAGAGTGTGTGTGTGAGAGTGTGTGTGAGAGAGTGTGTGTGTGTGTGTGTGTGTGTGTGTGAATCTGAAATTTTAGAAGGCCAGGCTATGGACTGCTATAAAACTAAAGGCTTGATGCGTGTTACTTTACAGTCAGAAGTTATGTCAAGCAACCTGTACAAGATGAATGTTTGGTTAAAAGAAAATGTGAATTTATGGTAATATCCAGTTCTGTAGTCAGGTTATATACAATATGATATATAAAAAGGCAGGGAATACCAAGAGAATAAGATATTAGGTTACAGTATATGGATGTTGTTTGTAGTTAGCACTCTATACAGGCTGCAGCTTAGCTAATGGAAAGAGGCAGAGAAGAAGAAGAAAATGTGTTGACATGTCAGCCTAATCAGCCTCTCAATAACAGCAGCGTTGAACCAAGTTGTATTATACTATTAAAATCGTCTGAATATTAAGACAGTACTGAGTGTTAAGCTTCTAGTTACTAGTGTTCTGAATAAAACGTTATAAGAGAACTACTACTCTTGCCACGAAAAAAAAAATACAGGTGCCAAAAGCACAAACCCTGGCAATCTTAAATTTGTTGTTAACTTTCTGAGATAGCCATCGGTTTGGATTCAGGACAAATTCATTATAAAGTCATACATTACTAGAAAAAGAAACATTTGTTGCCCTTCAGTACACATTATCTGTGTCTACTGTTAGTTATCAGAGTGAAAAGTTCTCAAGTGCTATAGTTTCTCAAAAAAAAACACCATCCAGGATCAAACCACTGACCATCAATATTGCACAAATGAATTATCTTAATCTCCATTATTCTTCTTTCCAAAGATGTAAGGAAATGTCTTTGAAGAACGATAGCTGACATAGCTGATACAGAATGATCAGATTGGTAAAATGTATCTATAATCATTAATTCTAGTTGTGAGTGACATGTCTCTCCTATATAACCCATCTCTGGGCATTTTCTGGATTTGATTAGAGATTAGATGCACATGTAAAGGAACTCCGCACTTTGAAACTTCTTTTCTGCGAAACTGGTATGTCAGAAGCAATACAAACTGAATGATGTGGTTAGCATCTTGGATGGTTGCAGGACTTGATGCCATTTTGGACTGTGTTTTCTTCTCACCATGAGATTCTTCAGATCTGGTGGTAATTTAAATGACAGTAGGTCTGCATTCACTATGTATTAGTTTAAGTAAAAAAGTGAAAATGCTATACCAGAAAATAAGAAACTTGATTAAGTATTTGCTTCCTTCAAGAGTACAGTCATGAGGAAAGCAGAGTTCCCATGTATGCTGTTGAAGAGTACATGCATCTTTACAAGAAACATCTGTGAACTCCTGAAATGAATATATTTATCAATGTTTTTAAAGTCGTTTTCCTGAAGTCCTGATTCAGATGCATTACTAAAAGTAAGATGGAGGAATACATTAACAAGCTGACATGATCTGTTAAGCATGAGATGAACAGAACTGGAATTAAGGAGTGTTTGCAAAAAGTTATGAAAATGTGAGGTATTTTCCATGTTTACATTAATAATGAAAAATTGGAAAGAGTTTCATGTTGGGGATGATGTATGCAAGCAGTAGATGTTGGCAAAAAGTTACATTACAGCATAATGGGTAATGTGAAGACATGTTCACATATATCTGCTTTTTCTTAAAATAGTTATGACTATTAACTATACTTTTATAACTGCATTAATTTTATAATAGCTGTGTAACCTAAGTAAACAAATGCTGATACTTGCGATCTAACACACACAATTTTGTACATTAATATTGTTTTGAAATATTGTGTATATAATATATATATATATATATATATATATATATATATATATATATATATGTATATATATATATATATATATATATATATATATATATATATATATATATATATATATATATATATATATATATATATGTATATTTGTGTGTGGGTGGGGGGTATGTATGTATAATCTGAATAGATTATAAATATCACAAAACAATACAGTACCCTCCTATGTCATGCATCGTGAGAAAGTTCTTGAACACGTTAAGAATTCTTCCACTGATGCCTTGGATCCATCTTGCATACTTTTAACACCAGCAATTTTTGATAAAATACTGTTCTGTTTTATAAATCCACAGAATAAAATCAACATGGTTAGACAGACTTTTGATGCTAACACCAGTGTGTATCCCATTGTCTACCAAAGGGCTTTCATATACAACATTTTTGTCTCTCGTACCATTTATCAGATATTACAAATTTTATGCTGTGTGTTTTTAGTGGAGGACTTTGGAGAACAGCTCCCAGGAAGCAAGTAATTTCTTGGCTTAGAGGACACCTGGAAGCAAGGGGATTAATTAGCATTCTACTTCTCAGGATTAAATGACTTAATGCCACCTTCTAAATGAAAACATGCATTATTCACAAATGAGTACAATACTATGACCTGCAAATCGCACTGCAAGTTAGACTAATGTAAAATGGGACATCCTGTCTCTGTTCTAGCTCTCAACCTGGAAATGGATTTTTCTGTCTTCTTTGTTAACTCTGGTTGCTCTCACAAGCTCAGCACCATTTGCAAGGCTATAATATGAAAATACAATAACAGACATCAGTGTTAGAAGTTTTTTTTCATTAAAGGGAACCTATGGATTCATCACATCTTACCTTCTCAAGAGTTGATAAATCATTCCTACTAAAGCAAATTGCCCAGCATTTATTTGATTCATCAGTCAGGATATGTCGAAGGTACTGTCTGTCTATTTAATAGCTTTAAAAGCAGGAACTTAAGACTGAAGAAAAAAGGTTAAAAGTCAGTGAAACAAGTATTTGATTGTTCTCTGAATTTGTGCAATCTCATAACAGCTATATTTAGATATAATGGGTGTGGGGTATATGGAAATACATGGGAAAATGATTTCTGACTTTGTATTTTTATTTTATATTTTAGTGTGCTATGTTGTTGGATTGGCTTGCTGTCAGTTTAACTAGTCAATAGCTTAGTTACTATCATTGAATCTTGACAAAAATGAAACATGACAAACAAATGCTTATGATGTGCACTAATATAAAAGAAATCTGATCTTAGCAGGTCTGGGTCATCTGTGCTACTGGTGGCTGGACACTACAAATGTCCATGATCATTGGTATGGAATCCACTTCCTCTTGAGTATACTGGTGTAGATCCCTAGAGTGCATCTGAAATCAATGGCTTTTCTGAAGAGATGTGCAGTAATACTGTACCATAGTTAATGTCTGAAAAATTCAAAATGCTCAAAACATAAAATGGCATTAAACATTTCATATCGGTTTACCAGTTATCTAACCACATCTAGTTAGGGGAAACGTTTGTTCAGTCATATAATAATGCAACTTTGATGATGAGTCCTGATTACTGTAAATTATGCCAATATGCTCATGGGACCTGATTTTATTTAATAATAAAAGTATTATGGCTGTCAGTCCAGATTACATTTTATAATGCCAGTATAGTCATAAGACCTGATTAAATTTAACAATACAATCATGATCATGAGCCCTGATGTGTTATAATTATATTTAATAATGCTATTGCAGCCATGAGCCCTGATAATGATACATTATATCATCAGGCAGGAAATGGACAATCTGCTTATATCAAAACACAAATGCATGCAACAACTAACATAACTGCAAAATTACTTCTAGTATCACCACGGTAGTGCAGCGGTAGCGTTGTTGCCTCACAGCAAGAGGTTCTCCCATTAGATTCTTGGCTGGAGTGCAGGGAGTGCCTTCTGTGTGGAGTCTGCATGTCCTCCCCGTGGTTTGGTGGGCATTCAAAAGACATGCGTAAATGGGCGTGCCTTCGCTGAAGGTTGAATGTCGAGCTGGCACCTTGGCATTCGTGAAAATCTACTGCCAATCATTAACTGATCAGAGTTCCGCTGTGGCGACCCCTAACCGGGAAAAGCCGAAAGACAACAACATCATCACCACTTGATATTAAACCCATAATCAATGAAATCTGTTTTCCAACTAAGTACATAACAAGCAGTTTCAGAACACTGATAACCAACCAATGCCAAATGTCACTACTTAATAGAATATGTCATTATGCAGCTACAGAAGTGACCAATGGCAGGCTAGACAATTTGTTCCAGGACTAGGGATTCTAATATACAGAGATGATGTGAAAGATGTCACACCGGGAAAGCACATTTACTCCAGATGAATGGTGGTATACCCCCAAAAGAATGAATGACTAAAGTTGTACTTAATAATACATGACTTACTGTGTACCTAAAATAGACCATGAGGTTGTGCAACACCTTTGAGTAAGGGACAACCAATTTTGCTCCCTAAATGGAAGATATTACAGAGGCAATGTCATCTGATGCAGTAATATCAGCCAGGGCACTAAGTCATACAGCGCCCCAGAGACACTTTCTGTAGCAACTGATGAGACCCTCATAAAAACTAACCCTAACTGGGATCACCACAGTGAAATAAAAAAAATATCTAAACTGCAAACTAACACTGGATGAATAGTATCCTGTTTGTGAATTAAAATTTCACTTTCCAAAGAAAGTGAATTGCACCTAATGCTATAAACAATCCAACAAATTAGAAAGTGCAACTAAATCACTGAATACTGATAAATGGAAAACACTAAATGTTGTTGTAATATAATATCTGTACCTGAATGTTTACTATATTGACACTAACAATTTCTAAATATTATTTTGTTTGCTTTATTTTATTTCTAATTTTCAATGGTCAAAATATAAAATTGGAGTCGGCAAGTAAAACTTTATTTTTTTTGTACTTTTTATCTCCGTCATCCAGCCAATTTCTTCAGTCTTAGGGCTCATTTATATACTTTGTCTAGCAGTAGCCAAGACTCCTGGTGGGTATGATGTAGGCTATCATCCTTGGGTGGTTCAGATTTTTTCTAAGGTCTATTTTTTGCCCTATTTCTAAGACTGCCACAGTACCCAACAGGCAGTGATATCAGCATGGTTTGGGTTTGCATGCTGTCACATGGGTATAACCATTGCCATCTGCCACCATTTCCTCATTCAGTATCTTGTCAGTGCTAGAGTACAGTCTATACCACAGGACTTCAGACAAACAAGAAAGCCCCCTCCCCCTACACACACACACTGCAGGATAAGTGAGACAGTATTATGTCACTAAGTCCCACCTTCCACAACCCAGACGATTCTTCAGTGACCAGTGTCGTTGTTTGCTCCTGTACATTCTAGGTTAAAGCTGAGGTTTCATACCTCTGCCTCACAATCAGTTTAACTAATTGCTAGACAATATATGTTATCTAATGCAACAAAGCAGGTTATATGAACATTTGTGTTCAGCTGGGCATTCTGCCTTGAACATCTGGGCAGTAAGTGGGTGACAACAATAATTTCTTTCTCTTATTCAACTTATTTTATTTTAATATTAGAGGATGAATGAAGCTTGGCCATGGTAGTAATGATAAAAGCCAATTTACAGTAAATTAAGTGGTATAAAAGTTGCAATAAAAGCTATGACTGTATCCCGACACACAAACTCTTGAAACTACCCCTTCCTTTAAATACTTAAACATCTGTCTCAAGGAAAACTTAGGCTTCCAACTATACTTAGAAAAACAAGGACCTAAATATACAACTTAGGTTTTGGAGACCTTGACAATTTTACAGTCTATTCCCAGAAGCGTGAACAGCAAATGAAAAAGATATTCTGCAATTTGAACACAAGTATGGCTGTCCTATAATCACATTTTCTTCAAACAATAAAAAAACTCTCATAATAATCTTTAATAAGTAGATAGATCTCCATGGTCCTCTCATAAGGATACCATTCCACTGGCATACAAACAGCTAATGGCCAATAATAAAAGATACAGCTGATGGCTTTTGGGACAGTCTTCTTTTCAAACTAAATAAAAATCAAACTTCTTCCTTACAAACAAGTTCCATGGCAGAATTTCTTCAAAGAGTCTTAGATTATACACTAACAGAGCACTGTTAAAACAAACCTCACAAACAAACACTATGACTGGCACTCCAACCGACATTAAAAAAAATCTAACTTCATACTCAGAATTCAGCACTGCTTTCAAAGCATATTTCCAGAAAGATGTTCAATGCAAAAGCTATATTTAAGAAAAATCACATTAAACATATCTCAGCAACTAAGGCGGATAGTTCACTGTTTAAATTTGCATAAATAACACTAACCACCTCTAAATATTGTAAATTATCTCTGAATACCATTAATTTTCTGGAACATTTGTCTTAATTATTAAAATTACTACTTATTACCACATATTTTTAAAGTTGTGCCTTTGTAATCCTGAGTCGATTCCTTACTACTGAGACTTTAGTTTCTGTTCTGCACTATTTTTTTCTACTGTATGTACAGATGTTGCAGATACCTACTGTTAATTCTTCTCTTTCTTTTCCCAGACTGAGCCCCAAGAAATCTAATTAGATCAGTGCCACGTAAATAAATGAATAAAGTACTAGACTGAGATATAGTGATATGTCACCCTGAGGAACCTAAAATGAGATGGTGGATTATGGGCTGGTATGTGTATAGTAATATCTCAACCCGAGGAACCTAAAATGAAATGGTGTATTATGAGGTTGGTATGTGTGTGTGTGTGTGTGTGTGTATATATATATATATATATATATATATATATATCTCTATATATATATATATATATATATATATATAGTGATATTTTACCCTGGGAAATATAAAATAAGATGGTGGGTTATGGGGTTGGTATGTGTGTATGTATGCACATATAGATACTGCTTAAGGTAGATGGGTTGGGAAACATTTTTCAATACAAAGATCTCAGTGTTTCAATTAAGTGCTGCCAGAATTAGTCTGCATAACAGTAGGGATTTACATTGGTCACTATTGAAATATCAGGACTTCCAACTCAGAGTTGACACACTGAAAAAAGTCTCAAAACACAGAAGCATTTCTAATATCAAACATTGCTTTTCTACTTTAGACTCATTTTTTGCAGGGGGGAAAGACTTTCCATTCCCATACCCATGAACTAATATATACCAACTCTGAGATTACCATACCTCAGAGATAAGGGAATATTTTGAGAAATGGCCATCTCAGACTAAATATATGTAAACCCATTTTCAGTCCTCATATTAAAGGATTCACTAAAGTGGGTGCATACTTCAAACAATTCCTTTTTACACAATGTAACCAAAGTCAGAGCAATTTAGAGTCACAGATAAGTTAACTGTTGACTTAAATCAGTATAAATATCCCAAGTCATTAGAACATCATCCAGATGTGCAAATATTTTATTGTGTACACTAAAAAGAAAACAGTATTCTGGTTCATAAGTTGCTTGAGAAAAACAAGACTTGATAACTATACTTACAAGTTTAGAGCTATGGTGGCATGAGACTGAAAAAATAAAAAATAAACGAGGCTTCTGCCTTCCCCATGTTAGAAGTACCCTAATACTGTACACAATTGTGTTTATATAGACATACGGAGGACAGAAAGCTAGATATGACACTATACACAGTGAAGAGGTATAGAAGGTAAAGATTAATGAGGCAGAGTAGGGTAGATCCTACCAAAATATTCTGCTCTGCATTTATTTCCCCTGTGGACTGAATTATTTCTAGCTATAATTATTTATGTATTTGTGAGTATAAGCATTCATTGAACCAAAAGATTCATACTATACAGACCATTCATTCAACCAAAGGATTTACAATGCATACTATAAAATACATGTCCATTAATTATTTTGGTTGAGTTCTCATGCATTTTCTTTAGTAACATTGCTACGAGTTTTATTCTTGGTGTATTTTAAAGCTATTATAAATAATACATTTGGGGCATTATGAATTAAGTTTCACTAAAGCTCACAATACATTTGCCCTATTGTAATAGCAGATGTAGCTGTTTCAGCTTCATACATCACAGAATCTATTTAATCCAGTATAATATTTATTTTCAGACCCAATGATACTGGTCTTGCATTTCTCCATTTCTTTCCTTGAATTGGAAGCATGGTATAAATCAAATACTGCAGTTCTGTGCTGGAAAAACAAGCATTCCCTCCTGTTCACAGTACGTGTCATTTTAAAATATGCATTAGATTTAGGAATGTGAGCCCTCTGTTCCCTTATGCTACTTTGCGTGCCTATAGTGCCAGTTTTGTACGTCTGAATTTCTCTACAGTTACTTTATATTGGACATGTTTTTGTTCCACTCAATTCAAGGAACATGGGGCACATCTCTTTTCACTTGGTACTATTAACCAGTGTGTCTTACATTGGGTTTATGTTAGATGATTGAGATTTTAGAAACTTGAATTTCCTATGGTCGAGACCATATGTTCCATTTTCCGAAAACTTGAAGTATTTGTTTGGAGACTTTGCTACAGTGAGGCCTGGGGAATGTGCTCTTTTCCTCACTGTAGTGCAGTCTCAGACATGGTATACATAATTTGCAGGAGGTGTGTGCATGACAGTGGGCTTACCCACCTGCAGAAATGTAGATTTGGGTTGTTTTGTTTATTATGAGTATTCAAAAAGTCTAGCATATGGTCACAATGGGTCTATGTCATTTCAGCAAATGGCCACGTTGACGAAGGACACTGCATCAAAAATGCAGTCCATCAAACTGTTCTGACTGAGATCACATTATGTTGGAATCAGGAAATTTGTTATTTTCCCCTACTGTAGTGCAATTTCATAGCTGGTGTATATTGTTAGCGGTAGGTGTGAGGGTTCGATGGACTGCAGTTTTGATGCAGTGACGTTCAGCGATGTGCCTGTTTACTGAAATGACAGACACAGTTTCAACTATATGAAGTTCAAGTTCCTGACAACTCGATCATCTGACAAACCCCTTACATTACTTGATTTAATTCATACTGTTATTTCTTTTCAGTTAATAGTTAGTGAAGCTGGTATTCAGCAGTACTCTAGATAAAGGGTGTGTGTTTTCAAGTACAACCTAGGATGGTACATAAAATAGAAGGAGATATTTTTACAAAGAAGAAAAATATGTTGGCCAACTGGGTAACCAGAGTAACAGAGCTGATGCAGGAAGTAGAAAAAAAGGAAACATAATTACAAACATTCATAGCAGCTCAATACAAGGAATCTTATATAAAGGTACATATTTACTTTGGAAAAGTAAATTAAATATATAGTATTATATGAAAGGAAGGAAAACTGCTCATTACAGGATAACAGATGATTAAATACACTGCCACAAGTGACATACAAAGTTAGTTTAAATTACTGACAGTAGTATCATTGTACCTACATCAGTAGATGACACAAAGATACCTTACATGTAGATAACGTGCAGGTTATGTCATGTCATAATCCAGGTGACACAGAGATACCATACATGTAGATAACATGTAGGCTATGTCATGGCACAATCCAGGTGACAGAGAGATACCATACATGTAGATAATGTGCAGGCTATGTCATGGCACAATTCAGGTAACACGGAGATACCATACATGTAGATAACTTGCAGGCTATGTCATGGCACAATCCAGGTGACACAGAGATACCGTACATGTAGATAACATGCAGGCTATATCATGGCATAATCCAGGTGAAATGGCAGAAAGTAGATTTGTGTAATTACTGTCTGTGGTTGATTTAGCGGTGGTGGTGCTGTGGTAGCGTTGTTGCCTCACAGTAAGACGTTGTCCTATTCGATTCTCAGCTAGAGCATCTTGTGTGTGGAGACATGCGTGAATGGGCGTACCTTCGTTGAAGGTTGTGCGTCAGGGCTGGCAACTCGGCACGTAGAAATCTACTGCCAATCATTCCGCTGTGGCTACCCATAACTGGGAAAAGCCGAAAGACACAACTGTCTGTGGTTGATTTCTTTTGTCTCTCTCTTTTATTTAGGTATTCATTACACGAAAGTAATATTATCAGAGATTCCTGAAATAGAAGGTACAGATGTATAAATACAGGTACCCTTAGAAACACATTAGATTCCATGACAACACCTCTTAATTGTACCATATTGTGAGAAATGTTTGTCATGTTGAGTCTTAAAAAAATGGCATGTTCTATAGGGACAACGCTTGTCAGAAGGCTCTTTTGGTCAGGCACACATTCACTGTTAAGAATTTTTTCTAATAAATTTCCTTTAAAAATTATACTGAATCATAGTAATTTAGCAAAATAAACTTTTTAAGTATAAATTAACATGTTGTAACCACGCTGTAAACTTTTGAGCTGAAGTTGTCAGAAAGTGTTTAGCATTTTGTCAACTTGTTCCACATTATGAGCGGAAAAGTTAAACACTTAAAGATATTTAATACTGAGAGCAATGTCCGTGACAACCACTCAGGAGCAGGTGTATTATAGGCATTCCCTGACTGACAGCAGTTCAGTAGTGTGACCTTGGTAAAATTCTCAATCACCCCTATCAACTCGTCTCTGGGAAGTGAGAATCTACTCCTCTCAGATCACTGCAAATAAACATAACTTTAATTGCAGTCACTAGACTTGCAGAAAGTTTACTGTGTTGTCAACAGACTGACAACAATTAAGTTTGAACTAATTTTCTACATGCAAAAGCACTAGTCTCCACACCTTCTATCCTCCTCCTAAGAAAGTTTCAGAACAAGCTGCACATCATTTCAGGGTACATACAGCAATCACTGAGTTATACAAGCACATGGCACCAGCAAACACTAAATAAATGAAACGCTGAGTATTAGAGAGATATAGAGGAAATGAGTGTTTCACTCAGCAATATTAGTTTCCTTTCATTTTACCTTTTTAGCAGTCATTACACTTAAATAGAATCTTGCACTATAAATTAAAAAAAAAAAAAAAGCTGAGGGCACCTCTTAATAAAACCTAAACCTCTCCTACAGCCCTGTTTCCTCAGTTCCAAGTATAAACAAATAAATCAAGTCTCAGTCTCAAAAACTACCTGACGTCGACTCCCTGCAACAGCTGTTGCAGATGGAGATCCACTTTGTCCTAATAATAATTTTATAAGTCATAGCAGGACATAATAAAGGGATAAAGCCAGATAACCACTCTTATAAGTGCAGTCACCTTATTTCTGAGGAAGAGAGACAAACAGCAAATCAAATTTTCTAAAGAGATTAATCCTGGAAATCATGCTTGCAACTACAAATGAGGATTCATATTATGTAAATGAACCTCCCTCAACTTTTTGAGGATAAGAATAGAACGGTAATAGAATCATCAAATTCTGTGTGGTAGCTCCTATGATGTTAGACATGAAGGAAATATTGCTTGAGACTAACAGAACTTAATATAGGATTCAGAATGCATGAATCCTCTGTAGTTTTCTAGGAAGGTCATAATTGCTTCAATATAATTAAATCACACACGGTTTTGGAGAAAGGAAAGGTAAGGATCATAAGAAGCAATCACAGTGTACTTCAAAGAAGCAACTGGGCAGAACTGTGAGGACACAGTTATTAATGTGTTAACAGTTAATAGCTATAACCTGTACTGGTAGATAAAAATTGTGCGTGGAGGAAAAAAAATAATGCAATCTGATGTAAAATGATTGCCACACTCACTTGCCTCCACAAAAAGATGTAATCTGAGACCCTGAGTTCTGTGAAACAAAAGGGATTAGAAATATACATATATATCTGGAACGGTTTTGATCCATGTAATTGCTGTTCTGCCTTATGTTAGTTTCTGTAATTTAGATGAATTAAGGGCAATCCTTTCTTTATTAAGAGACAACTATGATATATATTTGTGTATCCGTTGACCTGTTTGCATTACATCTAGGACTTATTTTGGTTTCTCTGTTTTGATATCTGCATATTTAATCTGCATCATCCCCATTTTCTTTACTGTTCAACTAAAGCTTTATTTATTCCGGTTTAAGTTCTTGTGACCGACCCTTTCCGTTAATATACATTATATGATGTAAGAAGAGGGTATAGTGCACTGTTGGTCAGCAAGGTGTAGTTTCCATCTCCAGTTAACTTGCTCAATTCAGCCTACTACCAGTAAGAGACATTAATTGATATAAAGGATATTTGGCTAAATCAAGAGTGCTACAGGCAGCAGTCTCCAGCCATATCCAGAGTGGGGACAGTAGTACCATGCTAGGGAAAAAACAGTGGAAAGCTTGGAAATTATGTGCACGTACGTGCGTGTGTGTGTAAATAATAATTTGTTTGAAAAGCAGTTAATGTGTGCAAATGCATACTGGAATACTACTAAGAAAGGGACCCTGAGTGCTGGGCCAAGCATTCAACTTTATAAGTGATTAGAGTGTCATCTATATATATATATGTGTGTGAGTCTGGAAGTTGCAAGCCTATACCCTTGGCATCATTGCATATTCCCTTTATTCTCTTGGGGCAATGTTACTTTTGGACTGGTTATAGGATTAGACTTGTGTGCACTTTTCTTTACTTTTGGGGTACCAGTGGTGTGACATGAGAAGCCATCCCACCTTAGCCATTAGACCTGTTTAAGGGAGATGAGTGCATCAAAGGACCAGAAACTCTCATATACCCAGATGCCAGTCACCAATCATTAATTGGTGCCAGTGACAGGCAATCCATAACAGAAAGGAATATGATAAAAGGCACAGAAAATCTTTGACTTCAATGCAAAATCATCCTGTGTCCACATAAAACAATAAACATTTTTAGAAAAGAGAAATGCATCTAAAGCTGGAATCTACAAAATGCCTACAAATATAAGAAAGAGTTAATTAACTACTATTCAATATCCAAGTGGATTGTGTGGCCTGAAATTATCTATTAAAACCATAGTCCCCAGGTAGATGAGCTGTCATCAGATCAATGTTCAATGAAAGCAGGCACATCACAAGTGCAGCCATTTTGTACAGTCCTGAACACTCATTTCCGCCTTGATTGTTTATATATTATACTATTACATCATGTTCTAGGCAAATTTTGAACATTATCAGTATTGTAATCATTATATTTAGCCTAGACTGAGAGGGAGAACAGAAACCCTATATATCTTAACTGACTCTACAACCAACCTTGAGTGTAAGGAGTCTGCAATAAGAACCTGAGATGGAGGACAAGACCAAAAATGGTCAGACTTCAATCCTTTGAACCATTTCAGTTTATTTACAATTTACATATTTGAGATTTACACACTCCTGTTCGGTTGATGACACTTCCATGTTTTTTGTCGGTCGAGGAAAAAAAAACAAAAAAAATTCTAAAGACTTGAAAAAAAAAAAAAAACACCTTTTGCAACTTCAACTCATTCTCAACAGTGCACACCCTGCATCAAAGGAAAAGAAAAGTAAGGAAAATTAAGGAAAATTTAAGTTGTCCGGAGGAAGTCGAATGACAAGTAAGAGACTTGTATGTTGAATGAAATATTTTATTTTTCCAGAGGATGTTTCTTAGGTTTATAAAAAGATATCAGAATATCAAGACAACATGAACACAGACCAAATTTAAACCTATTAATTAATTTAAACCCAAGTGAACCAACAATAACAAACCATATGACCAAGTGACAAAATCAAATAAAAAGCACAGAATAAAATGTCATCTGAATCAATCAGCTCAATTTCTGACTATCAATTCACAATTCCAAATCAATTCAAAAAAAAGAATCTAAAAATGAAAAAGAAAAATTCTATCTCATTCTCGGTTCTACAAATTACCAAACAAATAAACAAAAAAACCAAAAATGGTATAAAAGAATAAAAAAAAGCATAAAAAAAAAAAAAAAAGAAAGTTTAAATAAAATAAAAGAAATTTACGCTCCACAACACATAACACATCCAACATAACATCATGGATTGTATATTTCTAACAAAATGATGTTAACAAATTTCTAAATTCTTGAAGCCAATACATTAATATACACCAGATATCAGAACATAACACTGTGACTGGGAGGGAGACGGTCACCAGGTAGCTGGGGCAGATGCAGTTACAGAGTTAGTTGCAGGAAAAGGAGAGAGTATTGAAGAGGAGAGAATTGAAGAAAGCAAAGGACACTAATCAAACTAAAAGAACACACAAAAACCAAGCAGGACACTAATGCAAGCAGGAAACCTTTTCCTTTTTTTTTTTTTGCAAGTGAACAAAGGAAAAAGAAGGGGGAGGAAAAGGGAAGAAAGAACAGAAATATTTATAAATTATATATTAAAGCAATAATAAAGGATAGGTTAGAATGAATATTACCAATAAATAACTAATAAAATTGAGATCAATTCTCAATAGAAATCCAAAAGCTCCTAAGAAAACTCTTTTAAACATATAAATCCACCAAATTTCTTTTAAAAGATTTTCAATTTTACATTCAATTTACAACAAACAGTTTTAACAACAAATTCAATTATTTATTTTATTTATTATTAAAACTTTTATAAAATCCATTTTTTTTTATTTATATTTAGTTTTTTTTTATTTATTAATTTATTTTTTTTTTTAATTTTATTTTTTGTTTTTTTATTTATTTATTTAAATAATTTTTTTTTATTTTATTTATTATTTGTTTTTTATTATAATGAATAAAATTAATTTGATGTTTTTCATTGGTTTTTTATTATTATGTTTTATTATATAAGGTGAATTCACTTAATTTGTTCTGTCTGATGAAGTCGAGCTTCTTTTGTTTATTTACAAGGGAACTAATGTGTGTTCTCATTTTGAATAGGTGAATTCCCTATCCCAAAGATGTCATAAGGAATGTTAAAACATTCTCATATGAAACCCTGTATTCTGTATCACTGTAGTCCTTGTGAGTATACACCCAAAAAATAAAGAAAATATATTTCCTTTAAGAAGATTCGGACTGCTACTAAATAGAAACAGAATAGAATGTCATGAATCTTCTCTGAGGATAAAAATATGCTCATTTGTACTCCTTTCTACAACTGGCTCGCAAAAAAAAAAAAAAAAAAAAAATAGCTATGTCAGGGAAGGTTTAGGCTAAGACAAAAGTGACATCACAGATCCCAACAGTTACAGTTGCAAAGTAATACTTTGAAGGCCTGGGCAGAAATTTAAGGACATCATGAAACATTTTTCTTAGCAAGAATTGTTTTTGGAGAATGTTTACAAGCAGCTTTGCTTTCTACAAAGCAATCCGCAGCCATAAATGACTAGAATCTTCCTTTTCCTATTGGGATCTAAAGATACTAACTGGTCTCAAAGCATTAATGCATGTGGTAAGATTACTCGGTGATACTGTATTCTGGTTTTCACCACCCCATTTTAACTAAACCATGGGAGACATGTCAAGATTTTGTCAGTTTTACTGAAGGTAATGGAAAAGCTACTGAGTTTTGCAGTAGCTCATAAGTCACAACAGGTATCTTTTTATAGCATTGTACCTGTTATGTGCCAGAAAATTATAAGATAATGTTTTAACCACTCCTGTGATAGCATAACAGAATGTTTCATTCATATCTACCCAGTTTAGGGGACCTTGCAGTGATCACTGGTTGAGAAAGTAGAATCTATACCAATATAATAAGATGGATAATCCTCTTCATTGTTTTGATACATACCACAGCCACGGTGGTGCAGCGGTAGCGTTGTCGCCTCACAGCAAGAGGTTCTCCCGTTCGATTCTCGGCTGGAGCACCTTGTGTGGAATCTGCATGCCCTCCCTGTGGTCGAATGGCATTCGAAATACATGCGTAAATGGGCGTGCCTTTGTTGAAGGTTGGGCGTCGAGCTGGCACCTCGGCAGTGTAAAAATCTACTGCCAATCATTAGCAGACTGGAGTTACGCTGTGGCGACCCCGAACCGGGAAAAGACGAAAGAACAACAAGTACACTGTTTATTACAGCTTTATGTCCTTCATGATGTAGGGCGACCATAAGTAGAAACAGTACTTTATGTGACAACTGAAAATAGTCCTGCATTCTATAGACATGCAGAAATGCCTCCTCCTTCCACATAATTAATTAATTAATCAATGTAACTAACCCAATACTGCTGCTTAGTTCCAACTAAAACAGGGATAGATCAAGGCACAGAATGGTGCTAAGGGTCTCACTGTATAGGCCCTAGGGGTACAGGATAGCTGCTTATAAAGTACCAAAGATTGGAATTATGATCCAAAAGATGACATTGAATCTTGGATGCTCATAGATATTCCTAGGACCCTTTCACCACACAGCTCAAGTTACAGATCAGGTCGTAATAGATGAATAGTCCTGCTGTGGTTCTGTCATTACATCACTAAGTTCTGTATCAAAACTAAACAAGTTGATGTCACTTTTGAGCTTTTTAGTAATGACTGCAGTGATGATATTGAAAAGGAATGGGCTGGAATCAGGTCCCCTTAAGATGGCATTAACAGTGAAGTTAGGAAGGCTCCTTTAATCTTTGTTTTTGGTGTGTAATTGGAGAGTCAATTTCAATTAATCTAAAAGAGTGGAGTATAACACTAGCGACTGCTATACTGTATACAAACCAACATAACAAATAATGCTGGAACCAAATAAGCAGTAGCAATCTTGGATAAATTTGTGAACAGTTTATTAGCCCATACTCTGACAGGGTTCACGAAACAGTGGACTTTAAAGCAGGATGAAACATTTATAAAAATTGCAACAAAAAATATTAACATATTCAAGTGGCTGGCTACACAAAATGATGTCCACATTTTGACAGTACAAAGTCTGAATCTGTATGAACCACTACCAGTATGGCTAATTTCATTATTACATTTTTGTGTGGTTCTGTACTTAATGACATACTACAGTATAAGTTGGCCATATCCACAGTAGCCCCGCCTCTCTCTCCAATGTAATACATGTGTCACCAAATAAATCATCAGAGCTGTATGAACTGAACCTCTCTGTGAATATATACTGCCCTAGGTACTGTGTTTTACCTGCCTAATTTAAAGACATATTCAAGTACTCAAAGTCTGGTCTCTTTTGGAAGGTACTCCATCACACTTTCAGTCACTGTGATCAGATTAACTGGTCTGTGTACTTTCTTTTTCTTCCTCTGTATTACTTTTGAGAAGAAGATTCATACCCAACAATTTTCTAGTACTAGAGTGCTATTCTGCCCTCACTGAGTTGACACTAATTTAGGGTGAAGCCCATCACTGCTTATTACTTTGCTCACCTTTCCTTTTTACTGTATCTTTATTTTTTTGGTACCATCTTTCATATGACTGGATGAAAAGAGAATCCTATTTCTTATATTTCTAGACTGGTTTAAGTACATTCCCCATGTCATCACCATCCTTTGTGAAAATGTCACAAAAAGGTTGGTGTTTATGCTACGATTGCCTTCCCTGCATATTCATGCATTACCTCACAGCATTATCTTTCACATTACCTCTCCATTTATAATGCTTAAATGCTGTTTTTTTTATTGTTTTAACCTCACTCTTTCACCTCTACTTCTTAAAACTCTGGCTTAGCACTCCTGAGCCAATCACATATAATTATCTATCGGGTTACTCAACTTCAGTGTATGATTAAAAATGTTGTTGTTTTTCTTCTTCTTTCGGCTTTTCCTGGTTAGGGGTCGCCACAGCGGAACTCCGATATGCTAATGATTGGCAGTAGATTTTTACAGTGCCAAGGTAACAGATCAACGCCCAACCTTCAACGAAGGCACACCCTATGCATGTCTTTCAAATGTCACTCAACCGCAGGGAGGACATGCAGACTCCACACAGAAGGCGCTCCAGCAGAGAATCGGATGGGAGAACCTCTTGCTGTGAGGCGACAATGCTACCGCTGCACCACCGCAGCTACCAGTGTATGATTAAAAATTATTTGTTAAAAATTTTGTATAAACATAGTAATACATTACAAAATGGCAACAGTTGTAATAAAATCCTTCAATGGATTCCTGCCTGTAACATCTGTCAAAGATATAACTATGAAATCATCATTTTGAGACACTAAGATGTTCAGGCAACCTAGTACAATGAGAGGTCATTGTTTTCAAAAAGTAGCTGTGGGGGCTGACAAGCTCCAGCTAGCTTATACATTTTATATTAAAGGCTCCCCATTAAAAAATAATGTTCCTTGATCTGATGGCGAAGCAATTTCTTGCTAAGCTTATTGCATCAGGGGACATAGCTAGTGGCTTAAAACTGGTAATTAAATATACTGACTGACCTGGTCATATAAAAAAGCCTGGTCCAGGAAATGAGCTGACACTGGGGTACTTTTCTGTGCCATTAATCAGTTACAGGAGTTTAGCAGTACAGGATGTTAAGTCATAGCATGCCTTAGAGGAATTCATTTTTAGTCCTCATGAATGTAATATGATTGTGAAGAATTATGTTAGAGTGTCACGATGTGTAGAGAGATCAGAGATAAGTGGTGTAATAACAAGCTACGGTTACTGTGCAGTAGCATGCATGGAAACCTAAAATAGTGTTCTATTTCTACCATGTTCTATATGCTATGTCATGCTGCACAAAGAAACCAGTATTGTCTTTTCAGAGGTTCTTCTTAAGACAACTGCAATTTTCCTGCATCATAGAAGATGAACATCTGTGTTGCATGCATTATACATATTTGAAGTATGTCAAAGAGTTCAGAAAGAAAGATACACAGAAGAGGAAGAAATGCACTAACTATTTACTGACCATTAAATGACTCAAAATCTACCTATATGAGTGTATCCTATCATGTGGATGAAATCCACAACTCAAACAGTCCATATGACCAACTTCCAGTTTAATTATAATGGCATTATTTCTCATAGGAAAATGCTGTGTAGCCTATGACAGTGTAAGTACAAAGACCAGTATTTAAGGGATTCCAGTTTTGGCAAGAAAGGGCATGCCGTATCCTAATTACTTTCTTCTGTTTCAGAGGATGACAAATTGTAAGGCAGAAATATGTCCCCTCTTCTCCCATGGCTGGAGGGCAGAGTTAAATACTTGAATGCAAGATCCTTTAGACCTAATGAGAAGATGCCATTTTGATTAAATGCCTACTAGGAAAAGGATGCTATTGCATTATTATATTTCACTTAAGCATCTATCTCCTTGCAAGACAGCAAATCTACTGAAACAAAGCTACTTGTGGAGCTGCACTTACAGACCAATATTTCCATGCACAAACTATATATTGCTCATATTCTTTATTTCCAAGAATTACCTAGGAGACAGAAATACCCACACGGTTTTCTAATCTTCCCAGGCAAAGCTCTTCATCAGTAATTTAGGCACAATAAGCTTTCCCCCAGTGCCTTTCTGCTTAGCTGTTTGCAGCTACAGCAATGGGATTAGAGTGCAGTTGATCCTGCCTGACCCTCTTTCTATTGTGCCCAACAAAACATTACAGGATCACTCATTTCTGCTCCTCTTAGCAAATAAAGCAATAAATAAAAAACAACAAGCTTCGCACTGTTCCTCTGGTCTCACACAGGTCACCTTTCCCAAGGACCCATGAAAGTGGAAAATCAAGTTACTGTCAGCACAGACAAATTCCAGGTGCCACTCCCAAACATATGCATGCACCATAACTATACAAGACTTTTCCCTGTGTTATGGAAAACCGTGCCCAGTACTTGGTGCAGCTTTGTCAGGATGTGATCAGGTATGACCTCATCTGGTGTAGTACTCGTAGGAGAAAACAAATATCCATGGTTGCAGAAATTCAATACCTATTGTTTTTGTGGCAAGGGTCATGCATCCTAGTTATGTTGATGACACAGCCTTGTATTTTTATTTCTTTACCATTTTGAGGATATCTGTTCTAATCAACAGCTGTCTGTGGTCTCCATAGCTAAAGGAAATTTAAGTTGTTGCAACTTCGGCAACTAAGTTAAAACTAGACCACCTCTTCCTCATTCATACTGGAATAAACTTTTAATCAGCTATGTAAATTGTCTTTGTCCTTCTTATCATAGTGCTAACTGTAGACAGAAATGTACCTTTCTGAGCCACCATTTGGGATAATCACTTCAGCAAACAAGCTTGGAATACAGCACATCTGACTGATGGTGTATCACATGGTGCATCACATGGAAGTGAAGCTACTACACAATGACTGGCACTGGGCAGTTGGACTAGTATTCTGTGACTTACTAAGTTATTACTGCAGAAAGATAAACTGACAATGTATTAATATAAAAGGTCAGAGACTGCAGGGCAGTAAATCAGCTAAAGGTGCCTTATTTTAGTTACCACTGTTTTGTAAAGCTGTGTGTGTATACCAGAATGAGTTGTAATGTAAAATAAGATAAAATATAATAACTTGGGGGGTGAAGAATCCTGATTATTATTTACCACTTGTGAAGCATGGGAAGACACTAACAAAAAAGGCCTCTGCCTACAGCAGATGTTACTAGGTCAGTGCAAGGCACAATGATTATACATCTGACAGAACATTGTGGAATGATCTGCATATTAGCAATCTACAGTAGTTAGTTGAAAAAAATCTACTGTATAGTGAAGCCATTCCGCTTCTCCCATTAGGGGTTGTCACAGCGGATCACTGATCCGCAGATTGATTGGCAGTGGAGTTTTACAGTGTTGAGTTGCCAGCCCAGTGCCCAACCTTCACAGAAGATACACACACACATCTAATGCATGTCTTTAAAACTCACTCGACCATAGGGAGGACATGCAGACTCTGCTCAGAAGGCACTTCGGACAAGAATCAAACCGAAGAACCTCTTGCTGTGAGGTGACAAGGTTAAACTTGCAATACCCAGTAACAAAATGTTTATGACTGTTTGGTATGGACAACCACACCAAAATTATTATAATGTACATTCATCCTACCAAGTGCTGGCAAAGAAATGACTTGGAAAACATGTAATGCTTCTCTTTTGCAGGTGTTAGAAGAAGTTGTTTAAGTAATTTCATTTTAATTTCTATAATTTACCAACTTAACATAGCTGACTTTTTTCAGTCTTCCCAGGACTCAGACATTTGACAATGAAATCTGTTATAAGCAGTTATATCTTCAAGCTGTAATACTAGAAACTATAAAAATACTCGTCTTGCAATATGAATAAAATATTTAAAACTGGCTGTTGTCAGTGGAATATATACCAAGTGATTTTTCTAACTGCTTTTTACAAAACTTGAAGAGATGTTGATCCTTCTATAATTCCTACAGCTTAAATACAAGTATCTGTATCACAACATAATAGCATAATTATTTTAATTATCAGGCTATAAATGATATATTACATAGTATTTTTTAGATACATATAGGCTTATACAGTTTGCATTATTTTCAACACTGTCAGCAAGGGGACTCTCTGCTCTTCCTTTCCTATCATTGAAATATAAGACAATGATACATCATAGTGGGGTATGGCTATTTCATATTTTACTCATGCTAGGAGTTACTTTTTGTCAGGAGGGTACTGTATCAATGGCCACAGTGAGCAAAATATAGATTACCCAAACCTTACTGTGATAAATCACTGATGCACAGTAACTTTTTAAAGAAGACTTTTAAATTCTTTTTAGAACTTTAACTTTTGTTATGTGGTTCAGAAAAAAATATTCCAGTTATTATCTTGCTTTATCACTTTTTTTTTATTTAAGCAGTTTTCAATAGTAACTTAATTAAAGCAGCATGTTAGGTTAAATGTAGAGCATTCATGTATAGTTCTGTGTGGGAGTGCACTTTGTGAGCATTTGTCATTAGGTCCATGTGGAAACTTCTAGCTTTTTCTTTTGATTTCATTCTTATTGTAAATGACTATTGTTTTTTTTAATTACTGTCAGTGTTAGTGGATTTTTAGTCCATATGTTTAGTTTCAGTGAACTGCATGATGTGTGTTCATCTGTATGCATACACATATGTACTGTATATGCGCGTGTTTGTGCGCACACCTACAAGTAAGACTGTGTGATACTGTGATATGTATATAAACTGGCATTTATTCATAATTTATTTGTCCAGTTTTGAATTATTTCTCATTGCTTGTGAAGAGTTTCATTTATCTTACTTATAGGTTCATAGATGTGTACTAGGCTAATAGCCCTGGAGCCTTTACAAGCCTAACCCATAGAATTACCCTGGCATTGTGCCACCCAACCTTAGTTCTCAGTCCCTCTGTCAAACAGAGCCACTGGAGTGATCCCCAGGGTGAATTTTATATTTCCCATCCACTCATCAAGATTTCTCTTGAAGCGGGCCAGTGAAGCGCTCTGCTTGACATGTACAGGAAGCCTATTCCATAGCATGGGCAGTCTCTGGGTTATGAACCTGTCCCCTCCAGCTTGTTCTGTTGACTGTGGTAATGAGGTTGAGGTCTCTGGAGTGTGTAGTGTGGAGGGATTGGGATTTCTTTAGATATAGCATTTCTAACAGAGCTGGGTCAGACATGGCTTTGTAAGTCAATCAGAGATCGCCTCTAAGTAGGCGACATGAGACGGAGAATAGTTGAGATTTTTTGAATCTGTCCATTTAGGACAAGTAACAATCTATTACAACAATGTAACTGGTTAACTACGGTGTCTGGTTCCAGAAAATGAGACAGATAGAATGCAAAAGCTATATTTAATGAGACATCTGGTTTAGCGCTTTCATCTACTCTCCCGTAGGCTTCATCAGAAGTTCTGATGAAGTCTACAGAGAGTAGATGAAAGAGCTAAACCAGATGTCTCATTAAATATAGCTTTTGCATTCTGTCTCATTTTTGGAACCAGACACCATAGTTAACCAGTTACATTGTTCTAATTGATTGGTAATTGTTGGGTTTGACTGGTCTTTTCTGACATATAGGACAAGTGTTTAAGGCCTAGGATCTCTTTGTGAGGTACTTTTGCAGCCTCTCCAGTTGCTGTAGGTTTCTAGTGAGGTACATGCCAAATGGGTCATTGTACTCGATGACTGGCCTAATGAGGGAAGAGTAGGGGGAGACAATGACCTCTTTCTTCCTGGAAGCAAAACCCTTAATAATGAGATGTGCCACATAGAAGGACTTTCTGACCACTGTAGCAATGTGGTGGTCAAAAAAGAGGTTTCTGTCAACCTGTGTTCCCAGATGTCTTATGATGCATCCTGTGTTCAGTGGACTACTATCAATGTGGTAATTCATGGGAACCGGGTTTTTCCTAAAGGGGATGACAACACAGTTTTTGTCATTGAGCTTAAAGCCATGGTTCTGACACCAGTAGTTGGTCTCAGCGAGGCCTCTCTGTAGGATGTCAACATCACTTGGGGAGTTAATTATGGCTCCCAACTTGCAATCATCTTCAAACTTTATCAGCCAGAGTCGTCTCCTGTTGGCCTGGACTTCAGAGAAGTAGATACCAAACAGGAGAAGACCCAGGACCGAACTCTGTGGGGCTCCACTCATGACTAGTCGGCAGTCTGACTTGGAGTCAGCTACTTTTACACTGTGGGTTCTGTGAGCCAGTTTGCAACCCACCTAGTGATATAGGGGTTGATGCCTAGCTTAGTGAGTTTTTCTATGATTCCTAAGTGGGGAATGGTATCAAAGGACTTGGCCAGATTGAGGTAGGCTGTATGAACCACCTTACCTTCATCCACAGCTCTGGTGACTGACTCAAAGATGTCGACCAGGTTGAGCAGGCATGATCTGCCCTTCACAAAACCAAACTGTGTGGGATCCAGAGTTTGGAGATTCCCTATATCCTTGTTTATTAGGTCCATAATGATGCTTTCCATAGCTTTGTCGCTCCTCCTTTGTGGAGAGGGATGACTGCAGCAGTGTGCCATTCGGTCGGGACAAAGCCTGAGGTGAGGCTGTGATTGAACAGGACACACAAGTGAGGTGCCAGTTCACTCTGTAGCTCATGTAGAACACAGCCAGGGATATTGTCAGGTCCCATAGAAGCTGTATTCTTGGCCTTGGACAGTGCTGTTTTAACCTATGTAGCAGTAATACTGGGTGCCTGGCAATCTACTGGTACTGTGATTGATCCTGTGGTGGGGCAGAGAGGGGTAAAGTTGGCACTGAATCTGTCAGCCAGTATATTGGCAATATTTGTTGGCTCAGTATAGGAGGTGCCATTGTGCAACAGCTCCGAGCAAATCTGGGTATTGCCATGGAGATTCTCTACATAACTATAGAAGGCGTTGTGGTTGTCTTTACTATCTTCTGCAATTCTGTTTTCATAGCTAGCTTTAGAGGATTTGATGAGGGATCTCAACTTTTTGCTGAGGTTGATAAGGGAGCTTTTCCAGTCTTGGGACATCACCTTATTTCGCATCAGTTTTCTCCTTCTGTTGTAGAGTTTGTTTATGGCAGGAGACCACCAGATTGGCTTCCTTTTTTTGGAGGAGAGCATCTTGGTTCTATTGGGTATGGTGAGATCCATGCATATGTATACGTGTTCATACATGGCATTAGTGTATGATTTGGCAGTCATGCAGCTGTTATCCAATTCCATGGGTGCCGTGAAGTTAGCCACCTCTGTTTTTAGGAACCTAAAGTTAGCTTTGGAGAAGTTTTTCATGGTGGTTACCTTTGCGGGGGTGGGAGGGATATGGATTTCCAAGGTGATTAGTTTGTGGTCAGATCTAACCAGGGCATTGTTGACTATTGGTATAGAGCAATGGTCATCCATGTTAGTATTGACCAGGTTAAAGATGTTGCTACCTCTAGTGGGGGTAAGACTGAGCTTGTCCAGGGCATTGGAATTAATGAATTCCAGGAAACGCTGGCCAAGTGTATTGGTACATGAGTAGTTTTCCCAGTTAATGGAGGGGTAGTTGAAGTCACCCAGTATGAGAGTGTTAGGCTGGACACTAATATTCTCCAGGATGCTTAGGAATGTAGAGTATGAGTCATGTGACATGGTTGGGGACCTATAGCAGGCTACGACCAGAATCTCTGTCTTACCCAATGTTAGCTGAACCTGAAGTATCTCTGATGTGTTATATTGTGGTACCAGTCTGGAATTGTGTACATCCTTTATGAATATGGAAACCCCACTGCCTTTGGAGCTTCAGTCCAAGTTCTGGGGCCAAAAGATGTGGAATGAGTTATAGCCTGGTAGTGCAGGGGTGCTTTCTGCTGCTTTGAACCAGGTCTCTGTTACAGCACAAATGTCAATGTTCTCCATTTTAAGGAGTGCTTCGAGTGAGTGCATTTTGAGATTTAGGCTTCTAGTGTTGAGCAGCATGACCCTCGGATTGCATTTGTTTGTAGCTGTTATGGTGGTAATTTGGTCTTTGGAACACTGCCTAAAAAAGGCACTACAGGGGTGACAGATGCAGGCCATCTCTGGCAAAGCTTCGAGGTCTGTCAATTATGCCATCCCAGGCAGATACTAGATCCCCTTAGAATGACACCAGAAACTTAGCCAATTGTTGAAATCAACCATTTTCTGCTTGCACTGAGGTATCATTCTGGGTGATGGTAGGAGGCTGCTCAGGGCTAGGGTCAAAGCCGCCTAGGCTACATAATCCGAGAGCTTCTCTGTGTCTCTTTTCATGTAGTCCAGGGAGGTAAGCCTCAGGTCATTCACACCCACATGTACAATGAGAGAGTCATATTTGTACCTGTTGTTTAGGGACCTGAGTGCGTGCGTTATGTGGTAGATGCTGGCACCTGACAGGCAGCTGACTGTTATTTTCTCCTTAATCAACCTAGTGAGTGGGACATTAGTGTGCCTCACTATTAAATCACCTATGACTAGTGTGTTAACAGAGCATGCTGTTTTGCTTTAGGGGGTTTGGTTGAGTGGCACACTGTTTAGGAGAGTTATGTGTCTCATGATTAGTGCTGTGATGTGGTGTTCGAGTGTGTTTCTGCCTTGGAGGTCTCGGTGTTTGGCCAGATTTTTATTGAGAGCCTCCCTGAAGGTGGATGTGTCATTTGTGTAAGTGCATCTCTCGCAAGTCTGAGTGTTGGGAGGTAAGAGGAGAGGGTTGTCACTGTACATGAGTATTGTTATTTAAAAATATCTGCATGTATGAATGGTTATGTGGGGTTTCTACATTTGTATGTGTGTAACTGTTTGTATTTAAGGTTGTGTATTTGAGTTTGTGCATGTGTTTTAATAGTAGATGTATGCAGTTTTAGCTTTCATAATGAACTTTTCCTTGGAGATAAAATGCCATTCTGTAATGTGATGAGACATTCAAGTGCATTATTTTATTTTATTTATTTTGCAGGTATCTTTTTCAATTTTGCTTTATTTTTATTGCCATGCAGTACAAGTTTCATGGTGGTGCTTTTTGGTCAGTAGCTGAATTGATTTCAATTTCACTGTGGCCACCAGCCTTTTAATGGGCTATATAACATTAATTTTATTTCCTGGTTGGAGTGTAGTGTATGCCAATAGCAGGTTAAATCTATTAATTGTATAATATAGCTTGTAATAAATTCATAATGCTAGATGATAAAAAATTATTTTTACTTTATAGAATATTGTTTACTTAATGAATATAACTTCAGATAATAGCTGTGATATGCCTTCTTTATTACGTTTTGTAAGATGCCCCTTTGAAAACTAACCAATAAAATCATTTGGTTACCTAGTTATTTTAATTGTCAGAAAATTGTAGCTATAATTGCTGTTCTGCTGCATTAGACTAAAAAATTGTCAATGTAATGAAATCTTACTAAATGTTTGGAGATGTACTTATCTAAAAAAACTGTGAAGTCACTATTGAGCTTGGCATTATACCATAAATGGGAACAGTTGCTCTGTTTACATTAAGTAACTGGCTAAAAAATATGCCTGGAGAAGCTCTCTCCAGCAACTACAAAGCCTGGTGTTCTTTCACTGTCTGCACCAACATGTATTGACCCTGGAGTTTGTTCAATAAAAGAGAGAGAACAAGTATCTCATCCCCTTAATGTGGGAATGAAGTCTTTGTCCCTCAGAAAAGGAAAAAACAAACCTGAATTTCAATCGTATGTTTTGGCGAATAAAGTTTTTTGCATATGTTTGTGTGTGTGTGTGTGTGTGTGGGGGGGGTATTTTTTTTTAACGAGGGTCAGTATTTTCTTTTAATTATTTGTTATAAACTGAATAAATAATTACTCAATACATGTTATCATAATGATTTTAAATTGCTTAGTGAAGAATAATTCTCTTAAAGTTTTGTGGCTGCACATTTAAATTTTGATTTTATGTTTGTCATTGTGAAGACTGCTTCTGTGTTTTACAGAAATATGTTTGACAAACTTAACAAAGCTGGCATATTTATAGGACTGATTCCTTTATGGAAAATAACTAATTTCAATTAATTTTATAAAGTTATATCACAATCATCATTTTATAAAAAAAGTGCTTACAATAGGGAAAGGTGGTGCATCTTGTACTTAATAAAAATATGTAGATCGTGGAGATAATGCTCTGTTTATGCATTTGTGAACTTCTCCCGCCATGTCAACTTAAATTAATGGAAAAGGCATCTAGGTTTTTGTCGAAGTGTCATTTGTTTTCCAAATTTTTTGATCAAAAGGCATTCTGTAACAAAGCTGTCAATCACTAGATTATTTATTTCTCTACAAAGAGTAGATAAGTAATACAAACTGAAAAAAGTGATATATTTGGATGAAAAGACAGCTTTGAAATCCAAATGGACAATGATACAACAGGCAGACAACTGTGTGTGATGGTTTTCATTAAAGATTTTTTATTGTGACTCAACATTATGTTTAATATTCTTGGACATCAAATAACCCTGAGGGAAAAAATGTGATAGAGGGACCAGCTCCTCTTGGAGAAAAACACTGAAAAGTTTTAATTTCCAGTTTAAACACTGATTTTTAAATTTGAAGTTCACTGGATTTAGATATCAGAATCTATTCATGCAATGCTGGGTGTGTAATCATATGCTGTTTCAATTGGCCCATGACTAATCAAAATATCTAAACCATGGAAGCAGCTATAGACTGAACACAGCAGTATGCCTAATATCACAAAACACAAAAAAGAATTCTTTGGAGAAGGTAAAGCCCCCTTCACACACTCATTACAGATTCTGTGCTCCCAATTTCTGTTAATACCTGCTTCAATGTTATACAAAATCAAAAAAGAAAGGAAAGGTATAAAACAAACCGAATTCTCCTTCTTCCACAATCCAGAAACAATGCAGTATGTGATGAAGCCAGTTTAACTGTATTGAAATGTAATTTACTGGGACCCAATGATCTTCATATATAGATATTACAAGATTCACTAATGGAGAATGTGATAAAGCATAGGTTTTCCCATATTTTGCCAAATAATGCTAGTATGTTTTACTTTACAAGAAGCATTTCACTGTATGTCATGTAAATAGCACACCACACACAACCATTCCTGTCTTATGCTGACCTGATTAAGGGAGATAAATAAAGCTTATGATCAGAAGCATTACCAAATTACTAATGATAAAACATTGCTGGCTAAAAATAATTATACTCACAAGTAATAACTAACAGTAGTGTAATAACTCCTGGGCAGAGGTATCAAATTCCCAAATATAGGCAAGATTTATACTTTTAACGCTTTTAATCTGGTTTACAAAGCTTTGCCCAAATCTGGTCCACTGATGTTAAAAAAAGTCTGTTTTGCAGTCCAAACCACATCAACAAATGCTTGCCACCTTTTGTATCTCAGATTGCCTGTAGCAGTTTCACTGTTTCTCTACCTTATTGGCTTGATGTGGATCCAACGAGAAAGCAACATCTTTGTTATGAAATAAACCAATAGCAGAACTGCTAAGATTATAAACACTTCCACTGCTGGTCTGAACTCCAGGATGTAGCATTATGAGAGTGGCTGCCCAGCATGTGTGTACTGGGAGTAGCCACTCACATTGCTGGCTGGAGATATGATGAAAATTAATGCAACAAAAGTGTTTATGTCCAGTCTTCATAAGAAGGAAAATTGACATTGTTGTGAAATTTTGAACAAAATGTTTGCTGCTACATAGATGTGTGTAGGAATGCAACTTTTTTTAGAATGCATGTGTGTGTGTTTGTTTCAGAACACTTGGGTGTCTTTTGGTGCCTTTTTTGTCACCATCCATCTTGTCTGTAGCTTAGTGGACTCATGCTCATTTGGCCCTTGTACTGTGTTCGAGACCACTGCTCTATGGTTTGTTACAACCCTTCATTAGGTCATATTAATAAAGCAGTATGGGAATGATTGTCTGACCAGAGGAATCATCTTCATCTAACTATGTCATGTCAGAAGCCATTCTTGCATTGCAGTTTTCAGTAATTTCACAATATTTCCCAAATAAGGCCTGATCCTAATAACATAGAGGCATAACAACATTCAATCAGGAAGCTGTGATATTAAGACATTACTAAAAATAGAAATGAAGATTTTACAAGAGAGTCTTAAAAGTAGTGGAATTCATATAACATTTTCTTCTAAGCATCTCAGTTGTTTTATAAAAGTAGAAATAGAGAGGTAAGACCTTAAACTGTAACCAAAAAACAACATTCTTGCCATATAACCTAAGGGGTATTCTCTGTCCAAAATCCTATATATTTCTGTCAAGTAAATCAAACAGGTCAAATCTTTACAGATAAACAGATACGATAATTATTTGAGAAATACAAAGCTATCACAATTACAGAAAGGAAAATTAAAATGTAACTACCTTGCGTACATTCAACAGGTCACGCAGGTTATAAAGAAAGTAGCCATTAAAATAACACCAGGTGCTAACAAATTACATGTCACATATTAAAGTACTACTGCTTAATGTACAATCCATAAACTGCATACCATAATTCAGCAGTTTGAAAACAATGGATTGTGTAAGAGTTTAAGAAATTAGGATTATCTAGGAAAATGTTCTTCAGTTTATGAAATGCTGTCATATTTTGGCTATAAGCAAGCTAGAAAGTTTTTTTCTGTCATAATAGGCAAACTATAAGTGAAGTCTGGACCTCATGATAAAAGTTCAAGGGAGGTAAAAAGGTGATTTATGATAACACAGTTTTCATATGAAAATATACATAATATAGTAACAGTTTCCTTAGATACATAAAAAATAAGAACCTGACATATTATGCTGGACCTTTACCATGCTTGTCCTTAAAATTTGTAATCTAGGGTAGGTTTTGTTGAGACATGTTAGTCTTATTAATCAAAAAATGTAAGATTTGGGTTAACGGTGATATTTTAGTTACAGTTTTTATTCAGAAGCTAATTGCATACATATATCCGTTTCTTTATTACCGCCTGCCTTAGCAACTGACCCACTAATTTTAGCTACAATATTGACACTGTTCATTGGAGTTCAAATAAATGCAAATGAAAATGAGTATTGTACATGTATAGGTGGTTTACAGCTAAGCTGGCCTGCCCAATAAACATTTTAGACTCCAAACAACCTCCTTGTTACACATAAATTCCTTTCTCTTCAATAGGACAAAACTCAATAAATTTTGTTGGGGCATCCATCTGTCAGTCTAACCATATTTATTCTTTCAGATCAGAAAATACATTGGGATTAAGCTACTCCAGTGGTGTAGAGGGATAAAGCCCTAACTATGGCCACATCACCCCGGATTTGATTAGCTGCCTGGGCAACTGACAGGGAGGGATGTTAGTGCCAGACTGGGGATGAGGGAGTTAGTCAATGAGATTCTCTTGAGGTAGTTACCCTTGAATGAGACTGAAGGCTGTGTGAGGTGGGGCATAGAATAGGTAGGCCATAGAAAAAAACAGAATGGGAGCAGGGATGGCTGAGCCCCCCGGCATGTCCTTAGGATCCACTAACAGCCCAGGCAATACTGGAGTATGTCCAAGGGGGGGAGCTAGAGACTAGATGATAAACTGGCATGGATGTGGAGCAGTGGGGTACCAGGCAGCTCTTGTTGTTGTGTCTTTTGGCTTTTCCCATTTAGGGGTCGCCACAGCAAAACTCCAGTCCGCTAATGATTTGCAGTAGATTTTTACGTGCCAAGTTGCCAGCCCTGATGCACAACCTTCGACGAAGGTACGCCCATTCACACATGTCTCCACACAGAAGACGCTCTAGCTGAAAATCGAACAGGACAACGTCGTACTGTGAGGCGACAACGCTACCGCAGCACCAGGCAGCTGTAATGGTGGAAAAAAAGAAAATACATCAGGATTCTGGCTGGTAGGTTATAACTCTGGGAATGAATCTTGGTTAAAAACAAAGTAAGAGCCGTATGAGCAGTCATAACTAATGCCCAAAGGATCCAGATAAATTAATGTGAATTCATATTGTTTTCCAGGCAAAACAAATGCTATTATAAAATTCATTCATTTTCTCATCATATCCTTTAATCTTATTCTGGGTTATGCGGGATCCATACCTTAACCCAGCACTATAGAAGAACAAGACAGAGAAACTTCTCCAGGAGGAAGTGGCAACTCTTCAATGAATGAACACACACACTCAACAGATGTGTACACATATGGGCCATTTGGAGGATTGCCTGTTCATCTACATGTATCTATAAAATATGTAAATAAACCACAGCACCTATCAAAAAACTCATGGACACAGGGATACCATGTAGATTCCACACAGAAGGTAGCCCACCTGAGAACTGAACTGGTTAATCAAATATTCTGAGGCAGAAATGCTAACTACTGAACCACAGTACCACCTGAATCAAATTTTCTGTGGCAAGAACACAAACCATTATACTCCTCAATCAAATGTTCTGTGGTAGGAACATTAACTACTGCACCACAGTACCCCCTCAATCAAATGTTCTGCATCAGGAACACTAACCACTATATTCCTCAATCAAATGTTCTAAGGGAGGAATATTAACCACTGTCCCACCCAAATCAAATGTTTTGAGGCATGAAGACTAACTACTGGACCTCAATCATATGCTCTGTGGCAGGAACATTAATCACTGTACCACTTTATCACCTTATTATTTTGGGGGGAATTCTTTTCCCTTCTGCATCATCCTATGATACCATACCTAGTGCCTCATATCCAATGCTGGGTCTGTCAATCACCCCCTTACACCCCAGAGTTCCTTTAATATGACTGGAACTTCCACAGATCTTAAGGTTGTCCTGGGGGTTTACCACTAACAGCTACCTGGAAGATTTACACTTTGACCTATACTATTACTTCCCCTCCCTCACAGTTCTCATGGTAATGTGTGAGGGATGGAATGTACCATTTCTCCCCTCCTCTACAGCAGCTCAGCTGTGTCTCCATCCTATCTGCCCTTTGGGCCACACTGCCCGACAGCTATTTCCTTAGCCTTCACCAGGGATTGTCAGAGGGGAAACTCAAAGAACTGCCCTCCAGGGATGGTAATGCCTATCAGTCTCTGCTACTCCATCAGTCATCTGATCTTCTAATTGAATCTGGGATGGCTGGGTTATAGTCAGGGCTGGTACTAACTTTATACTAATTGCAACAGTCCTTAAAATTATTACCTTGTTTCATTGGTTATTGTATAAAAATGGCATTAATAAAAATGCTGCTGGCAAAAGATGCTGTATCAGGAACAAAGCTATAATGCCTATGTTTTAATTTCCATTTGTGAAAGACAAATAATTTTGATATTTGGGACAAAATGAAATTTCCACCCATCTAAGTAGTCTTGATGACTATATCCAGGCCCAGTTAATTAAATTTCTGTAAGAAAGATACTTGTGTTAAAGAACAGCAAGAGGTCAAAAAACTTCCTCACTGCATCTCCTCTTCCTAATTTCTGTTGACCTCATTCTGGAGTCTGGCAGCCACCAGAATAGCAGCAAAAGACATCCGTCACTATTAATATATTTGTATACAACTTTTGTACAGCTATAGATTATTCATGAAGTTATGCATGCGTTTTTGTGTGTGTGTGTGTGTGTGTGTGTGTATGTTTGTAAAATGCCAAGCACTTTGTTTTAGTTTCCACAGTAAATTACCATATATAAAACAGTACTACTTCCTCTAGTTTTATTTCTGGTCTTGTCTAACAGATATTATTACAACTCAGAATTTCAGTAAAACAAATAATATAAAAAATAAAACATTTAGTATGTAATGCTTAGAATATCATGGAACAAACAAGTATTGTACTGTTTAGCATATGTTGCCAAGCCAAGACTGCGCTATAGGTATATAACTGATTCTTCTAGCCCCGCATGTCCATTTCAATAACATTGATGCTTTTTCTCAATATGTCTTTAAATAATTAACTATATATAACTTAACAGATGAATGTACTTCCTAAGATATACTATTTCTTACTTTTAAGTTGTTACTATGTCATTATTAGCTGAAGTTGTCTGTTAACTGTGTTGTATACAGTATGGGAAAACTAATTCCATCCGCAATTTTACATAATTTCTACATGTTATTTATAACCCTGGAGTTTTTCTTCTCAGGCATCCACTGAAATGAGTTTCAACCTTATTTGTTCAGGCTGTTGCTACATGTGCAGAGAAGCATTAATATTTCATTTGTGTATTCCTCAAATTACTTAAAACATACCATTCTTCCTGTTGAGGATTTCTTTATTTTGCCAATACATTTTTTTATGAATGTTTTGCTTTGACAACAAAATCCGACTCATGTTCAATATTTAGCATTATTATGATCAGAAATACATAAATGCCCCCAGACACTCTATTGCTTTGCTAAATGCTTTTCACAGTCAATGCAGTGTGTGTGTGTTTATATATTTAAAGCTACTTTTCCCTTGAAACATATATGAAAACTTGTAACAATTATGCAAGCAGTAATGCCTAACAGGGTGTATATTACTGTGGAAATAATGCACAATCTCAACCTTAATTTCTTGAAATAATGCACACCCAGGGGTGTTCTGAGGCCCAAAACCACAGGCAGGGGTTGCTACACACCTGGAAGGGTGTTATTTCCACAATGACACACTCTGGAGGGCATTAATTCTCTTAGGGAATGTTAATCTGTTATGGATTTTTTTTTTATAAATCTCTCTACACACACACACACAAAAACAGAAACATGTACTTTGATGGGTCTCATAAAAATGGCTCTTGAAAAATTGCTCTTGAAAAGCTCCTTGCTAATGGACTGCCTGCAGCAGTCAGTGCTACGTCTCTCTGTCTCTCTATTTATCTCACTTATACAAGCACAAATAGATACACACACCCACATTTTAATTCTTATTGTTTTTTTTTACTTTATTTTAATTTTACAATCACTAAACAGCAAACCATTATTTAGTGATCATAAAAAATGGTCACTGCTTGCTAATTAATTGTTTGCAATGAACTTTCTGCTTAATTACAGAGTGTGAGAATTTCTTTTAAAAGCTCCCAGCCAATGAACTGTCTGCTGCAGTCAATGGTGTCTCTCTCTCTCTCTCTCTCTCTTTCAGTTTCTCTCATGCACACAAACACAAATTCACACTCAGAAGTGCATTAGAGAATGTGCAACATGTACATTGCAATTCTAACTGCAGAATGAGTGTTCTGCAGCAGGGTGTTAATGTAAAGGTAATGCCTGCTGAAAATTAAGTCCGCCACTTCATGACAGCATATTAAGCTTCCATGAAGCTCAGACAGTTAAGAAGCAAACAGCTGCCATTTTTTACAGCTGCTGAACAGTGTTTTGATGATTAGGGATCACGAAATTAAAATAGTAAAGTTCATACATACATACACACTATATATATATATATATATATATATGTATACACATACACACACACATATATATATATATATATATATATATATATATATGTGTATATATATAAATATTTCTCTCTCTCTATATAGATATATATATATATATATATATATATATGTATATATGAAACATGCACACATATATATGGTTCCACTGCATTATGTCAACGTACTACAATGGTGACAGCTGATTGATCTACCACAGAACGACAGCATATGCAGATGGTCACCATATGATAAATTAATAGTTCCCCAGTTGGGTAATATTCCCTTTCCCTGGGGGTTGTGCAATCTTGTGGCTGGTATATATAATTAGCACGGGGTGTGGGAGCTGCAGCCCACCCAAATGGGGTATGCAGGGGCCTTTCCCTACTGCTTAAAAAAAATATTTTGTTTACATGTGGTGAGGATTTTACTCATGCATGCAAAGATGACTGTCAGGATTTCCACTGCCAGCCTTTTGTGGTTGATGTTTTTGCCATCAACACTGTGGTGTGTCGACATAATGAAGTACTCCCATAAATAAATATATATATATATATATATATATATATATATATATATATATATATATATATATATATATACACACACACACACATGTACATAAAGCTTTAAAATCTGTGTGTGTGTGTTTCTGTGCATGCATGGTGACAGAAACTGAAAGACAGTGAGAAAGCGTTGACTGCAACAGTCCATTAGCAGGGAGCTTTTAAAGTGGAATGAACATTTGCCTTCCAAAAATAATAGCCGTGATTATTGAAGCTGTACTGTTTCTTGCAAGGAGAAGGCTTCAGTGTCTTTGCAGCCATTATTTTTTTAAATGTCTTGCTGAATTACACTGGTGTAAGTCATTAAAGTGAAAGTGATAGAATATGTAACTTCAGTCCCTTATTGTCTATAAATTGTTCACTGGTGAATTCCTACTTCACATACCTCATGCTTCCTAACCACATTAAAGTCTTCACAATTCTGACTTTTCTGCATTACATACTAATTATACATATTTCTGTGTATGCATTTCTCTACATCCATCCCTAGAGATGCAAGTAATAGCCTCATATATCACACAATCATCAGCTGCTGTGGCTGCCGTTGACAACAAAAACTTAACCATATCTCAGTGGAAAATATCCCTTTTCATCTGAGGCTTGCACCAAATTTCAAGAAAGAATTTTGTACAGAAAGATCAAAAGAGGCCGAATCTGCATTTTGCCAGTTATGTTGCCTGTATCCTTTTACAATACCTGAAGTATAAAACAAAGTTTCTCAAGTAGAAAAATGATGCTTTAATATCTAATCACCTATCTAAAAACTCAAGCTGTACCCAGCTGTAACTAAAATGAGGTAATGAATAGATATGCAAGCATGTAGGCATGTTCACACACACACAATTTTATAACAAAAATATTCCCGATTTTAATAATGTGCTAATAAATGCTGTGTGGTAAAAATGTGAATGAAAGAAAAGTGCATGGATGTTTTGCATACTGAAATCAACAATAAATCTAGACATAATACTGAAACGTGGCTCACAGTAGAGGCGATAATTATTGGAACCTCAGCCTCACATTTCATGATTCATCATCACCCTCACCACAGTAAATGCGAGAAGTAAGGCATGACAGAGAAATCATTTTACCACACTAATATGTTACATCTAATGCCCATGTTGCAGAAACCTGCACTAAATCACCAGAGACGTGTTATAACTTGTAATAACACCATTGTTTTGAAATATATATTCCTAGCAGTACAGCAATCTCATTTTACCAAGGATACCACAGTTTTTGGACACAGACCTGTGAACATAATCATCAGTAAATTTCTGGCACTTTTGTCTTAGATTGATTTAGAGCAGGAGCCCACTTATTTAAATACTATTTGGAGAGGGTTGTGTTTTCTGAATTGGTATGGTCATTTGAAAAAGTGTTGCGGAAACACCTAATTAGTAACTATATTCAAAATGAAAACTGACTTTTCAAAAGTTTGTTTTGCATAGGTTGGACCACCTACACACCTTTTGTTTTATAACTCATTCTATGGTCTAAATCAAATCACTGTCTAAAGAATGGATTGCCATATAATTAACGTGATTCTTGGAATTAATCATTTGCAATTCTGCAAATAAAAATACATCCCTTTTCTTGTACAAGGTGAAAATAGCCTTGTTTGATCATATAACTGAATGAAAGGAGTCATCCGGGGACTGGTTCTTTAGTGTCATATGGTAATACAATAATAATTCTTCCACTAAAGAGGAAGTCTCAGAGGGCTGGGGCATGAAATTCCCTCTTTTACTTGGTTCATCTTTAGAGCCTTGTATGAACTCTATGACTACTCCACACACAGATTTTACTAATGCTTTTTTAGTAAAATATAATTCATACTTCAAAGTAATCAAAGTAGCAGCTGCAAAAAATTGGCACATTTTAAGGCAGATGAAACTATATTTACTATCCTGTGGGAGACACCTTAAATTGTTTAAAAGACAAGAAAAACTTGAAAATCATTTTTGAAAACACCACTTTTACCCTAAGGACATCTTTAGGTGCTAGAAAATGTGGCACTTGCTCCCAATGTTCATATATTTTAGAACAATAAACCACATTGTTGAACAAATAAAACTGAACTTGTATTTGGCAATTGTCTAACCAAAGATGTAATCTCAATTGCATGCTGTTTCTCTTGCTCAAGTTTCTATGTTGGAAAAAATGAGAGCTTAAAAAGATGATTTATGAACATAATTGTGATATGACGAGACAAAGCAAAAGTAGTTCAGTTTATAAACATTCTATTTCTTGCAAAAAATTCTGTAGATTCCACTTTGGCATTTTAGAAATATTTTCAAGAAATGAACAGGAGGGGGGGGGGGTCCTTAAGGGAAAGAGAGAGTAGTATTGGCAAATTAAGTTGAATGCTTCAGCAAACCAAGGAATTAATGAATGTATTTCTATTAACTCTTGCCCTAAAGCTAAAAGCTTTAAACTTTAACTGTGCATAGCTTTAATCAGTTTTATCAGTCTTAAATTTGTTTACTTGTTTTTAAATTAATCACACACATGCATTTTTGCTTAGCTTTTCCTTTTAGATTCATTTTACTGCACTGTTTTTTTATTATATGTAAAAAGATGCATCTTTCAACATGTACTACTTTTTGTGCGAGTTTTTTATACTTATTTTTTAATTTTGATATATAATTCATTGTATTCCTAGATTTTTGACTTTTTATACTGCACTTGCACAAGCTTCTGCTGGTTTACTTCAGAAGTTTGGTTCAGACTGCATTAAACCTCACAGCAGGTTTCAGTTAGAAGCTGTAATTTAGATTCATCATTTATGCAAATTTATTTCATCTTACTGGTGGTTTTCAATGTCACATGGCAGTCTTTTTAGATATTTAAACTGTGCATTTTTAACTAATCTTGGTTCTGAAGAAGTCCTATTATGGTTTACAGGGAAGAAAGTGCTAAACCAAGTTTATTTTTAATTTCAAATAAAGTAAAGCCATTGCTACAACTCGAGCCTTTTCTTACAATATTCAGCAGCCTGCTTTTTTACTATGTGAGTTTTTTCTTGGAAGTTTCTTGGAACTGATGTAAAGGCAGTGTGCTTGTTTGGTTCCAACTATGCTACATGAGCTTCTCTTGCATTTTGTTAGTTTTTATAGAGCTAGTAAATATTCTTGTAAACATACTGTCATTGTGTTACGTATGATGAGGCAGATGAGTCTGGATTGCAAAACTGTATTGCATGACGTACATGTATTCTATTCTTGAGAGGGGAGTTTGAACATACACTATATGTAGAGAAAGAGACAATATGCTAAGGAAGATCACTGCCTTTAAATGATAACCATTTGAAATGTCAGGACCTGCTAGAGCGAGTTCCAAAACATGGACACTGAATGGCCAAAAATGGTCTCTTAGATTGTGTGTGTGTGTGTGTGTGTGTGTGTGTGTTGTGTGTGTGTATATATATATATATATATATATATATATATATATATATATATATATATATATATATATATATATATGGGGGTCAGGGGTATGGGGGCTTCCCCTCTTGCAAAACAAAAGAAGTTTAAAGGAGAAAAGCAACATTTTTTTTTCTTTTTATTTTGGTGTCTAAGCTCTTGGCCTTTTCAGTGCTGACATGTCAGTTGGGAGCCCCTTTAAGCACCTGACTAATGCATGCTGCTGACATATGTCAGTATCTTGGACTCTGTCTCATATTCCTAGTAAAGTAACAATTCATATAATTAAGTATAATCAACGTACAAACACATAAGGTTAACTTGCATATTTCAGTTGTCTTACTTAGACTTGTTAAAGGATCAGACATTCCTGATGGTGTCTAGATGTAATACACACACACACACACACACACATATATATATATATATATATATATATATATATATATATATATATATATATATAAGTTTGCAATCATTTTGTCGATCTCAGTTCGTGCGATTGACAAAATATTGAATCTGTCTGTTACTGACTCATTAACTCAAAAAAGAAAATGTCCGAACTGACAACAGCGAATGCAATACAGCATTCACTGTTGTCAGTTCTGACATTTCAATGCAGCTCGCACTATAGTGGGGATCGGGAAATGTACCCTTTCCCTCACTATAGTGCGATCCCGGAGTTAGTATATTTAAGTAGCAGGGGGGGTGTGGGGTGCAGGGGGGCTTGACCCCCTCCAAACATGTTATTTACTGTGCAACGCACAGTAATGGTGTCCCTGGAAGTGTGGTGACTGTTCTAAAATGTCGAAGTCGACATTTCCAGTCACCACACTTCGATTTTCTTGTTGTTCATTGTTTTTAGTTTCGAAATTTTGCCTCGACATAACCGCGATTTGCTGTTGTGCAATCCGGTTAAATGATAGAAAATATGCCATTTTAATAAAACATTTTTCATTTTACAACTCTTTGGAATCAACCCTTGTACTTATTTCTTTGAGGATAAGATTATGCATTAAGGAACCAAGGATTCTTTTTTTTTCCTTGGGGATGAATCAGACTTTATCGTGAAGCCATCATTCTCATCTCATGAAGGATGATCTCTACATTATACATTTGTAATGGATTGTAAAAATATATGTCAGTGTCCTACCTCTCAACTATCCAGAATTTTGCCTCATATTTCTGGTCTGTTCCTAATAAAAATTGTTTTTTTCTGTAAAATCATTAAGACTTGAAGTCACTAAATAATTTTATACTTTTCAGCTTCAGACTTCATGACATTCAGAAAATGCATACTAATGTAAAAAATGTTATTCCAACAACTTTCTAAAAACAAGAGCAATATTTAAATCTACTTCTGATTTTGTGCTTTTTGCCTCTCCATGACTTTTGACTTCATCTACATTTCTTGTGCTTAACAGATTGATAGGTACATTCAGTATCACAAATTTCTGTATATAATACTCAGATTTCTTAGGACATACCAGGGAACAGGAAACTCCAATACAAAGCACTCCTGACTAGATCTATGGAGTAACAACGATTTTGCTTAAACAAAGACAATTGTGAAGTATTTGCATTTACCTACTTCTCACCTTAAATTAGTGTCCCATCTTGTTTTGGTTCAAGCATGTCAATCCATACAGACAATAATGCTTGAAAACATTTGCATTTCATTACTGTAGTAACAGCTCCTGACTTCAATTTCTCCAATTCTGTATCATTGCCAAACTGCCTTTTTGTCATATGCTTGTATTTTACTGCCATTTTTAAATGATTCTTTGTCCTACAATGTATATTTATTTCTGTGGAGTCTTTGGGGGGAGGGGGTACATGCAATGTGTTACTAGTAAAATGTTCAGTATAATATACATACAAGCAGAAGAGATGTTGATCTAGCAGTGCATTCTGGGTATAACAGAAGTGTTGTACCTCTGCTAACCAACCTTATCCTGCTGCTTGAACAGAAAAAAATAGGATGTTACTAAAAATTATTCCTGCTAGAGGTACAATGTAAGTTGTTGAGATGAATATCCTGCAGACATTGACAAGCAGCACTCATTTACTGTCACTTTACTCAGGCCTGTTAACAATTATGCTGAGTGGTGAAATATGTAGCTTAAGAAACCCTACTATATTAAAATGTTGGTTGAGGAACATTTGTCTCTCAGTCCACACAGTGATGAATCTTCTCAGCTGCTCCAGATTTTGTGAAGGATATAGCAGTCCAGCTTGAAGCAGTTAGCTGTCTAGTGTGCACTACCCTTCACAGATAGTGGCTACCAAAACAAAGTTTTAGTAATATGACAATCTTCTTTGCAAAAGGCCTGAATAGATTATATATATTTTAATAGTCTAGTAACAAGGTAAAGACTTCTGGCCTCAGATGCCTGTTTTCAGGGTCAGGATTGAAACACTGAGGATATTAAAAGAACTGCTTTGCATGTTAAAATAAGGGGTCTATATTACCAAATTGAAAAACCCTTGACGCGAATACCTAAACGTCGAGACCTATAACGCGAACCACAAAAATCCTGAATGTACTAAACAGCGAAAAATAAAATAACGAACTGTCATAGGTGGCCAACCCCACCACCTGCTACATATTACCTACCCAAACAAAATAAATAAACCCCATACATACACTAACTAAACCCTACTTCTAACCTAAAGTAAAGCACCAAAACCCTACTTCTAACCCTACACTAAACCCCACATACACAACTAACTATGCACTATCCTTAACCTCTCCCTAACCCTAAGGTCCTTAACTACCGCACATGTCCCCCTACAGACATACACCCAAAAAAATAAATAATACACATACATTTAACAAAATCCTACTTCCAACACTACACTAAACCCCACATACACAGCTATCTATGCACTATCCTTAACCCCTCCCTAACCCTAAGGTCTGTAACTACTGTACACTTCCCCTACAGACATACACCCAGAAAAAATAAATAATACACATACATATAGTTAAATAAATCCCTACTTCTAATGCTACACTATATCTTACATATATTACCTATCTATTCACTTACATTAACCCACATCCTATCCCTAAAGTCCTATCTATTGCACACACACCTTGCGGAGCTATACCTCAGATGGGCCAACCATTACACTTCGACATTTCACTTTTCACTATTTTGGCCATTCGGCGTTTCTGTCTTTCACACAATCCGTGTCGCTCTTTTCATATTCGTGATTACGGTCTTTCGATCTGGTAATAGGAACCCAAAATAAGCATATTTACAATGTATTATTTAAACCTCTTGAATATACTGCCAGCTCATTAAAGTAAACACTAGCAATATCATTCAGGACCTTTCTATCCATTCTTTTCAGCACAAGAAATTACGTTTTGCTTATGAAATGTTATAAAATGTTGAATAGTATGAGGACCCCAAACAACTTCCATACATCTCAACTGTACAGATTTTCCCAGAATGTACAGATTTTGGCCTCATATTTTTGGTCCATTTTTCATAAAAGTGTTTTTTTTGGCAAATCATTAAAGATTGAAGTTAGAAAATAATGACAGACATTTGGGTTTCAGACTTCATATCCTTCAGAAAAATTCATTCTAATACAAAACTCATTATTCTATCAACTATCTGCAATGTCTAAAAAACTGTCCCTATTTTTGGGCCTTTGTCCTACTTTTATTTGTGTCTTTGTCCCGATTTCTTGCTCTAAGAGGTTGAGAGGTATGCCTTAGACTTGTGAAATGAGCTATTGTCAAGAAAGCCATTTCTATCAGCCCCCGCAAATCTGTTTAAGAATGGGAGTAAAATCCTACAACGCTGAAGTATAATGCAGATGTGCTAGAACAGTACATGTGAGGTTTTGTTGGTATTTGTCTGATCTTATCTTGTTTCTACATTTATTTTTTAAATTTCATATGTGATCTTTACATTTTCTGATCTTCATCTCTTGTAGACTAATTTTATTAACTAGTTCGTGTCCTCTGAATGTTATATGACATTCTGATATTGAGTATACTACTTTTATCTCACACTCAAAGTAGGAAATTTATTACTGAAATGTAATCTTCGATAGGACAACCTGCACCTACAATCAAACCACTTGCATTGATTTTATAATCAGACTGGAGAACTTTTCTTCTACAGTCTTACTTATTTCTCATGGTTTAATTTCTCCAGGTCTTTCTGGCTTCCAGTACTATGACAGGATAGACCCCCAAGTCAAAGTAATGAAATTAGTACTGTTTCAGTCTTTGATGCTAGCCAAAAGTGCTCTTTGCAGCACCTGCAATTTATATAGAGATGCATGTATTGATAGCATATCTAAATGCAACTGTAATCTCTTTTTTATAAGACCTGATGCTCCTACTACTATTGGAACTGTTTGGATATCCTCCTTCTACATTGCCCTTGCTTCTGCTAGACTTTTACCTCTCTGTACGTAAGACACTGTAGTCACTGGGTTGACCAATTTTAATGATCAATGCTACTTGTGTCTTCTTTTCATGGACAACTATATCTGGTTTTCATTCATCTATTTTTTGAATTGTTGGTAATGGGTGATCCCATGTGATACAAACTTCACTGTTTTCTATAATGCTTTGTGGCTCATGTTTACAGTACTTCTTAGCTACTTCAATATTGTAATATTTGCACAATCTCCAATGCAACAGTCATCATTATCATCATCAACCCCCTTTTTCCCATTTTTTAGATGAGGTTGAGGTGTCATATTAATTGCCGCCATCTGTCTCGATTCAATGTTACACTCCTGCCTTCTTTGACATTTATACATTTGTTTCCTAACTTTCTTCCTTATCTGTCCCAAATCTTTTTCACCAGATTGTTTTCTTGCTTTTCTGCACATGAGCCTGAACCACAGTAATCTGCTCTCTCTGATCTGTTTTTCAACTGGAGCTACTCTGGCTTTTGCATCTATGTCCTCATTTTTAAATCTGTCCAACAGTGTGCATCCTACTACCCTTCCCAGGCACTTTATTTCCATCACCTCTAGTTTCTTCAACTGTTCTGCCTTTACTGCTCAGGTTTCTGTACCACACAGTAGTACTGGTCGCACCACTGTCTTGTACACCTTATTTTTCAGTTTCATTGGCATTCTTCTGTCATGCACTACATTAGACACTCTATGCTAGTTGGCTGCAGCCCCTCTGATGCTAGCTTTGACCTCCTCATTCATACGTCCCTTCTGCTCAGCCACCCTTCCCAGATGTGTTCACCTTACAGGCATGAGGTGCAGGGTTTGATTCTCACATGGGTAAATTGACTGGGCTTAGAATGGCCCACAAGGAGAGTTAGCCTAATAATAATTTAGTGGGAGGGTGGCATAATGATTAAGATGTTTACCTTACACATACAGGGTGCAGGGTTTCTCACATGGGGCAATTGGCTAGGCTTAAAATGGCCAACTAGGGCAGATAGGCTAGTACTAATCTATGAAGCTATGGGACGGAAGTCTCAGAGCAGTCTGTTTTTCGAAACCTGACCAAGAAGAAGACCACTCACCCACTTCATCTTGCTTTAGTAAGTAACCAGGGAATAGTAATTCTTTAGATCAGTCAGGAAAATATAGTCAGATTAGTTAGGTACTGTTTTTCTGCATCTGTGTGTATCTATCCACCTGTGTTATTTTTAATATTTCCTGTGATTGAAACTCCTGTGTTTATTGTAAACAGAAATTTAGTATTTTCATGCTCTTTTATTATTTATTATTAAATATATTTAAACTTTTCATTGTGGCTGGTCTTTTAGAGAATATTGCAAAATTTAAGAGTACTTATATTTGTTTGGTGGCACTGTGGCCACTCCTGAAAGTCTTGCTGCATTGGTTGAACAGTACTATTTGTATTAGTATTAGTTTTACTCAGTATAATTGGGTACCCTTGTAAGAGCCTTTGAATAGCTGGCTTTGGAGTATTCTGGTGGCAGTACCTATCTTATAGTCAGAGCAAAGAGGGCATAGCTAGTAAATCTATGCCAGCCTTTCCCAGGTGTGTGTGTATGTGATGTGAACCACAAGATGGGTTACAAACTGGCTGAGTGACAGAACCCACAGGGTCAGAGTTGCTGGCGCCATGTCAGACTCAAAGCCTGTCACAAGTGGTGTACCACAGGGCTCAGTCCTGGGCCCACTCTTGTTTGGCATCTACTTTTCCGAAGTACAAGCAAACACAGGAGGGTTATGGCTGACAAAGTTTGCAGATGACTGCAAACTGGGCGCCATAGTAGAAAACACATCTGACACAGATATCCTTCAGAAGGGTCTCACAGAAACGGATAACTGGTGCCAGAGCCATGGCCTAAAGTTAAATGCCAAAAATGCATAGTCATACCCTTCGGAAAAACAAGGTTACCCCTAGCTACCAAATAGGTGGCAATCCACTGAGTACAGAAGAAGTTATCAGGGACCTGGGGACCCAGGTTGATAGTAGTCTGTCATTCGACACCCATGTAGCTAAAGTAGTTAGGAAGACCTTCTACATTGCCCACCTTATCATGAAGGGATTATCATCTAGATCAAGGGAGGTCATAGTCTCCCTATACTCATCACTCATCAGACCAATGATTGAGTACAATGCCCCATTCGAATGTATCTGACCCGACACTTGCAGCAGCTGGAGAGGCCACAAAAGTTCCTCACCAAAAGGATAAAGGGTCTCCAACATCTGTCCTATGCTGCCCGACTGAAAGAACTCCAGCTCTGTTCAGTCGCTTACCGCTTGCTCAGAGGTGACCTTTGCCTAACATACAAGGCCATGTCAAACCCAGATTTGATGAATATGCTTCACCTCAAAAATCTAGATCCGTCAGAGCCACAAGGCGGAGACTTAAACCTCGACACGGCTATTAATAGGCGTGCTGGAGGGATAGATTCATCACCCAAAGACTCCCTATGCTGTGGAATAAAATCCCGGTATATGTGAGGCAGAGCACCTCGCTGGCCTTGTTCAAGAGAAATCTTGACCAATGGATGGGAGATCGCAGATATACCCCAGGGATTACCTCAGTGTCACTGCTCAACAGAGGCACAGCAAAATAATGGGTATAGTTCCCCATACTAAAGGGGTGGCGTAAGCCACAAAACTATGGGCTAGGCTTGTAAATGCCCTCGGGCAGATAGCCTAGTATGAACCTATGAACCTATGTATGTGTGTGTGTGTGTGTGTGTGTGTGTGTGTGTGTGTATGAAAATTAAATCTCAAAGTGTGTGTGTGTGAGCTACTTGGAGCAGGGACACAGAGCACTATTTTCACAGAGAGGGTGGTGGAGGACTTGGCTTGGAATACTTGGACTCAACCCTACAGATATGTCAGCTGTTTCAGTAGGGAGTCTTAATGGAGGCCTGGAGAGAGAGAGAGGGAAACCCAGCTCCTGGATGGCGTGTATTCCCTGTGTACTCTTAAGGGAAATTGTGCTTGTTACAGAGAGTTGCATTTAGAAATAATGTATGTATCCATTTTGTTCCAAGTGAACTTCCCTCTCCAGTGTCAGTGGTGAGGACCAAGGCTCCTTAATTACTGGCCAAGAGCAGGGATATCACAGTCATGGCTGTTTTCAGTACTAATTTTTGTCTTGTGAAATATTCCTTAGTAAGTTTCATTTGTATTTGTCCATGTTTTATTGTCAATCATTCTTCAATTCCCAAATATTGATACATTCCCTCTTGCAAAGTTTCCTTTATATCACATTTCTGTCCCAGACTGATATTTTCTTGGTGCTATAGCTTTCCCACTTTAAAGGTTGCTTTTGCACAATTATCAAGCTAAATGACATTCTTACATCATCTGAGAAAGTTTTGACCACTTGCAGTTGTGGTTTCAGTTCATCTGATGAATTGTACAGTTTTAAATCATCCAGAAAAATAAGATGAGAAGTCTTTACACTTTGCTTTTTTGAGGGCCAAACTATAACCATGACCTAATCTGTTAAGTAAACAGCTTAATGGTGTAAGAGCAATACAAAAGAGCAGCAGTAACAAAGAGTCATCCTGGAATATTAGCCTTTATATTTTTATCCCTTGGATAATAATTCATCTTTTATCATGGATTAGCTGCAGAGTGGGTTGCCACTGCTTAATGGTCACTGTAACGCAATCGATCAATGTAGGATGTATCTTATAAATTTGTAAGCATTCCTTTATCCATGAATGTGGGATGCTGACAAATGCTTTTTTGTAGTCTATCCATGCCATACTTAGATTCTTCACCTTTTTACAATTTCCCATTATTTAACAACAAATGATGCACAACTTTCTTTTGTTACCCTTTTGTTCTATTGCCATGATTGAGTTTTCTTCTAAATGACTACAAACTCTGTCAGCATCAATTCCAGTGCATCATCAGAAGGTAAATTATTGGTCTATAATTTTTAGGATATCTTGCAGGATAACTCATAAGGAGGATTATTGTTTTTTTCTCTTGTGAACCTTTGGGGTGTCTGTTCAGTGTGGACATATAAATACTTCATGTGAAGATATTAATATTTTTTAGCCAGAAGAAAGGTACTGCATCTGGGTCTGAGGTTTTCCAGTTAGACATTTTCTTAATTTTGTTTCAGTTTCTTGGGCTGTTGCTTCATCTATTTCATATCCTATATATCTGAATTTATTACGGTTTCTTTTACTACTTCTATTCATTCAGCATCTTTGTTATGTTACAGAGCATCTTCATAGATATTCCCCCAAAATGCTTTTATCTATTTTTGGCATTTCTATTCCATTTCCCTTGTTTCCTAATTCTCTATAAACCTTTTTGGGTCATCAATGAACTGTTTATTTTGTATTCTTCCTTTATATTTATCTGCATATCTTCTAAGTTTTTCTGCTTGTGCTGATATTCCTAGTTTATTAATAAAACAGACATATAAAAATGACCAACCAAATAACTACAGAAATGGTACTGTAGCCATGAATAACAAACTTCAATTAAATTTATTATGAATTAAGCACTTTCTTTTACTTTACATAAAAGAACTTTATCAGAATTAGCAATCCATTCATTGTACCTGTTTAAATATTTAAAAAAAAAACTTGTCACATGGTACCACATCTACCAATCCTATAGAAAATAATTAAATAAATTAGTACGTAAATAAAACCTATTATATTGAATTCAAGCAGATAAAATAAGTCATAACACCCAAAAAATGAATGAATATTATTAAATATTAAAATCGGATCTGTATCTAAAACTTACATTATGAAACATTGTCCTAATATTAAAATGATGTAAAAATAAATCAGATCTGGTAACCTCACCCATATCTTAATAAATCGAACTGATAGAGCAACATTCATTTAAACTTGGAGGACAAGAAGCATTTAACCTATAATTGCCATTTTATCTTACTTTCTTGCAGGTGTTCTTTTAAAATAAGACCTTTGTTATCTTGTATTACATGATCTATGACCAAAAATTCAAACCTGTGGCTAGCATTATTTTGAATATGTTTACTGAGGGCATTAGTTGACTTACCTTTTCTAATGTCAAGTAGGTGTTCGTATATCCTGCTTTTCAACTTCGTCAATGTTTTACCCATGTAGAACACTGGGCAATGGACATACTATGCAACATACACCACTTGTTTAGAATCACAGTTAAAAGGTCCTCTGCTATAATAATTTTTATTTTGTATAAATACACAGACCGTTCTCATAATATTGGGACACTGCTTGTACCACCCACACTTAAACATACCTACTTTGTTGTTACAAATAACATTAATATTTTTATAAACTTTTTAAAATTCCTTTCTCATCTCCAATAATTCTTTAAAACTTTTGTTGTTTTTAAACACTATAAGTGGGTTCTCCCCTACCTTATCCACCAGGGTTTTGTCATCCTAAATTAAATTCCAGTTTCTAAACAGTCTGGTTATTAATGCTTGGCAGTCCAAGCTATAGGTAGTTCTAAACAATGTTTGGTTATTAATTCAGAAAAAAATTGTATCATTAATCTTTCTAGAAAAATAAAATTCAATATTACTATCCAACTGTACACTACTGTTGTTAATTCTGCCACCTAATAATGGCATATACATACCATTTATCCTTTTATTCCATACTTCTGTTTTGATTTCCACCAACAAATTTTCTGGATGTCCTCCATAGATAAACATATCTAATGGGATATCACATTCATTTGCAAATCATTTGGACTGCATCATAACTTTGGATATCTGCTTCTAATGCCATTATTTACAACACTGACCAGTAGAAATGGGTACTATTGGTGTACAGTATAAACGGTAAACATTGAGATTTTAAAATATGTAACTCCTGTCTTGTGCATTAGGCATAAATAACAGTGTTCATTTCTACCATCATTACCACAATTTACTGGAAGTAAAGACTACATCACATTTCAATATATTTAGATATGAAACAAAACAGCACTTACAAATAATACTGGGTATGTATTAAACTAGCAGAAATAGGATTTGTTTTTTGATACACAAATACTGAAATACCTTTATGCCTGCTTCATATACCAGGAAAACTCCTACCACACTGGACACTCAAAGTACTGATAGGCTCTAATACTTGATATTGTACAAACAGAATTATCAAATGTAATGCTGCTTACTGGATTAGCTACAAACATTGACTCTTTAGCTGACCTAGTAACGTGCTACTATAACCTGTGACTCTCACTTTTGACAGGGGCAGTCATGTACCCCCAATCTGATCATTTTTCTAGATCATGCATGACAACTAAAGCCATGACCACATCTTTTTTCATTGTTTTATAGTTCACATCTTGTGCAGGAGTTACTCTGTCTTATACATTATGGGTCGTGTGTGTTTCTGTTTTTACGGGATTGTGGCACTTGGCAAACATCACCTTTTCTGCATTTTTCCTCAGTGAGCACAGTGTGTCAGTGGTACGATCCTTGCCTTTCAGGTACAGCTCTGGTGTCTGGGTTCATTCCTAACTTCCAGCCACTGTATGGAGTTTGCAAGACTTCTCTGTGGCTGAAAATAATTTCTTAGGGGGTCAGGACACAGGGCACACCACAATTTTCCTCAGAGCACTGTCTCTTCAAAAAATGGTTGACTGAAATAACATTGTTTACATATATTGTATTTACCATTTCAGCCCAGCTGATTGATGAAAGGTTCTACACTTAAGCCCATTTATCTAGCAAACTAATAAATAATTATTCAATAAAATGGCTTAATTATTAAAATTATCTAAAAATGTTAATGCAGATTGGACAGACCAATCAGAATACCTATTGTAAATTGAGCATTCCCAATGCAAAAAGGCCCATCATTTTCTTTGTGTTGCTAAGCACAGAATTTAAACTATTAAAAATAATTCTCCTCCCTGCATACTTCTCAGCATCTCAATACAGCAAAATTGGATAAGGGTAAAAATAAACGGGTGACAAAAGCAACAAAATTAGAAAAAGGTTTTAAATATTGCTCCTATAAACTTTGAAATTTGCTAGACTAATTGATTTTGCATTACATTGCATTTTGCTGAAGGATATGAAATCTGACACTGAAATGTATTTTATTATTTACTAATCTGGTGGAAAGCCACACATTTTATGGGGAACAGATCAACAATAAGATGGAAAAATATGGACATTCTACAGAATCAAATGCCAAAAGACAAAAAACAACATTTACTGCAAAGCTTTCGGGTCACAAACACCCTTCTTCAGTGCTACTATCATGAAAGTAAAAAATACATTTAAATAGGAGTTCTTAAAAAACACATGATTACAGCCAGCCTATTACAGAATAATAGTGATACCCCCCATGTTATAATATACACTTTATAACGGTACATATGTATATGTAAAAAAAGTTATATAAAATCATTTAAAAATTCATATATAAATATATATGCACATACCATACACATATATATAAACATATACATAAAACTTTTTTTCTGCCTTTTTTTTTTTTTTTTTTTACTAAAATGGGCTTCAAGATAACAGCATTATTTAAACTAGGTAAAGAATCTGCCTGTAAACTAACTATCCATTCATACTCTAACATATTACCACCACTATTATTAACATACACTACATTAATAACTCTAAATTTAAACTGATGTTCTTGACTTTTTTCAGAAATGTGTTTACTTAATGCATTGGTTTTGATGTTTCTTTTAATATCAGACTTATGTTCAACTATATGTTCTCTTAATTTCCTTATAGTTTTTCCGACATAGAATGAGGAACATGAAGTACAAGTAGGTAAGTAAACAACATTAGTAGTATTACAATTTGCTGAACAATCAAACATATATTCTTTATTAGTTGTGGAGCTGTTTAAATATGTTATTCTCTGTATAAATATCCATACATCAACAGCAGTTTAAACATTTTGTAGTACCTGGTTTACTAAAAACATTGTTTATGCTGTCAGTAGGTCCTTGTAGCACAGCCTTCTCTTTAAATTATTTTGATTTATGTAGGCAAAAAGTGGTCTATCACCACAAATTTGTTGTAACTCGGGCATTACCATCAAAATTGTCCAATTTCTTTCTATGATTTTTTTTTACTTCAGAAGTTTTTATATTATAAGTAGTTAAATACCTTATTTTATCATTTTTGTTCTTCGATGTTAATAGTACATCAATATTACTATCCAAAAATATGGGTTTAATACAATTATGTCTTTGATCACAGATTTCCTCATAAACCTTTTTCACGTTTCCTAAATCATATCAGTTTTCATAAAATTCTTGCATCATATCTTCTGCCTGTTGTGTAAAAATCTCATCCTCTGTATTAAGTCTACTTAATCTAGTCAGCTCTGCTCTTAGTACCCTGTGAATACATGAGACGCATGCATACTATGCCTATTTACATAGCGGTTTACTTGAACATCTTTATGTACCCTAGTTTCTATTCTTCCTTCTATTTTTTTTATCTCTACATCTAAGAAAACTATCTTTTAATTTGAACTCTCAATTTTAAACTTTAGAAAGCTGGTAATAGAGTTAAGATAAGCAATGCATGTATTTAACTCTTATAATGTACCTTTCCAAACAAGAAAGCAGTCATCTACAAACCTTTGGTAAAATATAACATTACTATTCAAAGCATTTTGTTTACTATAAATTAATTTCTTCTCCCATTCATATAGTACTAAATTAGCATAAGTGTTGGCCATGTGAGTACCTATAACCACATCTGCCAACTGCAAGTAAGGTTCATTGTCAAATAAGAAAATGTTTTTAGTTAGTACTAATTCCACTAGTGTACAAGCAGTTTCTATGTATCTGGCCTGTAGGCCTTCTTCTAGACTTAGATAGTCTCGTATAGTATCTATTCCATATATGTTTGGTATTATTGTAAATAGGGACACAGTGTAACAAAAACATAATCTATCTCTCGATGTTTGACATGCCACTCTTTCAACTTACACAAAAAATCCATTGTATCTTTTAAAATACTAGGACATTTCTCTAGGTACATTTTCAACTTTTTTGCAAATACATAGATATGGGCTCAGTTATCCAACCACTCCCTGAGACTATTGGTCTCAGGAGGGGGGGGGGGGTTAAACACATCTTTATGTATTTTAGGAATACCATATATCTGTGGTATTCTAGTGCATGGGACAGACAATTAAACAATTCCACATTTATATCATTCATCAATTGTAATTCATAAATTCTACTACTTCTTCACTCAATTTATTGTAGTACAAACTGTTTTTGTGACATTCTACACAAACCAGGACAATTCAAAAGTATGCCTCAAACTGAGTATAAAATATTCCCCAATAATGTGTCACACATTTTATGTCTGCACTAATACAGCTCCATTAAAAAAAATACAGCTCTCTGTATTGAAGGTGACCATACAACTAGCTCCATGGGACATGCATACTCTGCACAGATGATACCTTACTGAACTCCTCAGTAACTTCTCAACAAATAGACACACAATGTGCACAGGAGGCAACTCAGCAGACTCCTCTACAACGTAACACAGAAGGCGCCACAATGGACTCTTCACTACATTACTGAAAAATGTAAAAAAAAACTTAAAGTACTGTGCATGCATTTGCAAGTACTTACTTAGTGCATGTGTGCTATATGCTTCAGATACCCAAGACTAAAGGATGATAGCAGAAGAGTACTAGAATCCATTCATACAATGACAGTATTTACAAAAGGTAAGATTTTTTTTTTAATATTGTATAATAGCAATATTCTACTGCTGTGTGGGGGTAACACAGGATGTACCCATTGCTGGCTTTGTTTAATCACTTGGGCTTTGCCAGTTTTAGAAAACATATCAATATTGCATGTTTCTCTAACTCAATGAATACTAGCTATCCTTTTACTTACTCAACAGCATTTCTACCATTTTAAGTACTGAAATAAGCACTGTTGTCTTATGCGGGTAGCACAATATTTTACAGTAAGTAAAACCTACCTAAGAAAACTCAGTTCATTTCATAATTAAAAGTACTTTTTTATCAAAACTGCAGAACTTCAGTGCAGAATGATGTAATGAATGAAAATATTTATTAACATGCAGTCATGGCTTAGTTATTATACATGATCTAGAATAATAGAAGGTCAGATAGGGGATACGTGACTATCACAATTAAAAAAGGGAGAGAGCTTGGCGTTCCATTTACTAACTTTACTCCTTCAGTTTTATTCTTAGCTGCTTTCCACATATTACCAGACTTCGCATATTTAACAGTGGAGCACAATGACTTTTTCATTGTAGGTACTTAGTCATGTGAATTTTTACTGTTTTCAGTACTGAAATAAACATAATTGTCTCATTTGGGTTGCATAATGTTTTACAGTAAGTAAAACCTACCTAACAAAACTCAGTTCATTTCAGCATTAAAAGCATTTTTTATCAGGACTGCGGAACTCCAATGGAGCATAATATAATTAATTAATACAATAATAGTGATTAATAGAGAACCATAACCTTAAGTACACAAGAGATATGAACTCATTTATTATCATGAAAGCTTTAAGGCTGAAATTGCCCTTCCTGTCTGAAGCCAACCAATATTTTATACAGTTCTTGTACTTTAGAACTGATGTCAAAAAAGCAACATTTTATCCTTCTTCACAAAGCCTGTTTTCCTTCCTTACTCTTAATATTGTCCTATCTAGAAATTATAAATATAACAAACACTGTCACAGATAAACTGTGCAGAGAAAGTTTATATGTCAAGGATGTATGCGGTCTTTTAATTAAAAGATCCCATTTGCAGTGGAATTGCACATGTCACTGTTAGACAAGCCATCATATGCCATTCATCTGTCTTCCCTTTGGAATTATTACCGATTATGTTACAGCATCTTTAACTCCCCTCTAACTTATAGATTTTCAGTTTAGCACTGTATCTCCCCTTGGTTATGCAACTGGCATTTCAGATTTTTTAGGCTGGTATTCATAGTTATTGCACAAACTTGTTTTGGTTATCAGCGCTGTTCATGAATGACAGTATCTAAGCCACGATTTATGGAAGCCATTTACGTTAATGTATGATGGCAGTAAACAAATGAACTATAATGAGATGCAAATGAAATATGATGCAAAGAGGAGTATGCAAATGAAGTATTTGTTCATCCATTCATAGTCAAACTTTTTGTGCCATCTTTGCCATTTTAATACTTCATTCACAGAATTTCTACCACGTATGTAGAATCACTAAAAGACACCAAAGTAAACAGGTTTCTCAGTGATCATTAATAATTTAAAACTGCTGCTATAATGAACTCCCATTTAAGAATGACAGCCTACAGTACTGTAAAATGCTCATCATATGAATAAAACAGAAATTTCATGAGGTGAACTAAATAATCATCTCAATTTCAACAATTTGTAATATTTTTAATATTTTCTTATTCTAAAAATATCTGCAGTATCCTAATTAATTTGTAACCCATCTTGAGTAATCCCAAACTAATATGTGGCTGTTAAGCTTACTCATATAAATTCAGGGCCCTTTATGTATTTTGTATGCAAATGAGTCCCTTTTATGTTTCTCTCTGGGAATTGCAGTGGTACACATGGCACCTCATGCATGTAATTACTCTCCCTGTAACACTTCACATAAAGCACATGTTCAGGTATATATGCTTTTGTCTTAAGGAGTTGTGTTTATCAACATAACCGCACAATTACATAGTCAACATAAATGACACTAATAATTACAGCTGCATGCAGACATAGCTCTGCTCTTCACAGACTGCCACTGCTCACAACCAGAAGCTATGATCATCAACACTGCCCTTAATTTGTTGCTCCTCAATAGAGTTGACCTGGGGTTCTACCTTATCCATTCTAAAATATATATATATTTTAAGATGGTACCCCTGTCAATGTATTCACAGTTAAATGAGTACTGGTTCGTAAAACCATTACTGTCTTCAGTACTGCGTTACGTGCGTCCAGCTCTGGCCATGTGTTATCATCATTTCCAGAGTCACAAGACTGTAGAAGTTGCTTCTTCCTAAACAAGCTATGAGTGATGAGCTCTGAAGATGTGTGTCACTTTGATATTTCTAAAATACTATTTTTACTACAGATTCTGATTTCTTTCAGCTGATGGTATCTGGATAAACTGGCTGCGATAATGCTTTATTATTTTAGACAATTTTGATATGGGGAGTGTTGGTATCCATCTTACAAGTTTATTTCTTTGCTAATTATACAATATAACTCATAAATATTCTGTTTATTGTTTTACATTTGCTGTGTTTTACATAAAATATATATAAGTTATCTAGTGTATTGTTTAGATGCATAATCTAACCCCCGGGGAAAAGGGACACTTGCCACTCAGTGGGATTATCCAATTCTCAGAACACAAGAAATTAAATAAAAATACAAAGAGAAAGCCTTTATAAAGGTCTTTTAGAAAGATACATGCCCAATACAGACTGCAATTATGTTTGCAATAATAAATATTGGAATTACATATTGGCTATGTTTTTTTACGTCTTGTTTGACATAGGACATTTCAATAAAAGCAAAAATAAATAAATAACCATTCATTATTTTATCTGAATGGTCTTCTTAAAGTTAACATTGTTAATTCAAAGGTTTAAATACCATAGGCCAGATAATAGCTGAACAGCATTTCTAAACAGTGTTACTTAAAATAGTTAAAAACAACAGTTCTAATACATTATACCATTACCAAACAGCTTTTATCTTCAAACTGCTAAATAAACTATTAAATAAAATTACTTTATGTATGTCGACATGGACCATCATAAATCAAACCCCTTAAGTATCTTTTAGAGCATATCCATAACATTTGTTTATACAGCACTAAATGTCTCCCTCTTTTAACAGTACTCCACTTCAGACAATTCATCAGCTTTAACAGTTCTTCATATGACCAGGGTCCTTTTTTCCATTATTTTGGTCATGACTCTGTTTGCTATTAGCATATCACGATGAAATGCAAGAAAGCTTATTCATGCTTAAGCCACTGATATATACCTAACACAAGTAATGCTGGGAAAAAAGTCACTGATGTACCTAACACAAGCGTTGCTGGGAAAAGTAATACCTTTGTGGCTGAGAACATCAATGGGATTTTAAAACTGACTTATGTTCAGCTGACATGAAACACTCCCAAAAATGTGACTCCACATTCCCAATGAACCTTATCAACATCTTTAAAATTTGTCCAGAACATTTAGAAACATACACTTCAGTTTTCTAAGTATATATAAATATTTATGTAGGCACATCAGAAGTTAATACACTACTATTCCTCGCATGGGTAACAGACTTTGGCATACTGTTACACTAATTTTTGCCTGGTTTTCTCTCAAATCCCTGAAAATTTAAGTCAATATATAATAATAATACCAGATATTTGAGTTCAGACTTCATTTCCTTCAGCTAATTAATACTAATACAAACTCAGTTATTCTATCAACTTTCTAAAGTTGTAGGATCAATATTTAAAATTGATCCCTGATTTTGGGCCTTTATATGTCCATTATTTTTTGGCTTTGTCCATATTTCTTGCAGTAAGAAGTTAAGAGTTATCAAAATGACACACATGGAAAGGTATAAGCAGTAACCAAATTTCTGAGGATTACATCAAGGGTGTCTGGGCCCTTGGTAGGCTAGTTAGCTGGCTGTAAAAGCGTTAGCATGGATAAGCAAGGAAGAATTTATAATTTGGGAAATTTTAATGATATTAGTTCACAGATTGCATGTTCCAGATCCAAGAATATGAAAAACAAGCTTAATACCCAAGGTGCTTTTTAGGATATGTTTGGTAGCACTGACACTGAATGAGAAGCATTCACATTGACAATTTTAGGTTCTTTTGAGAATGACAGAGGTTGGTGAAGTAAAATGCAAAGATGTGTTAAAATTCTGAAGAAGAATTATTTAGTCCCAGCAGTAGGGCTTAGGACTCCTAGGATTTGCCATAATTAATCTCTGTATTTTGAGAGATGGTGTATGCCCTTGATGACATGTGATAGAACTGACTTAAGTTTTCAAAGGCCCTGATTGTTTTAGTAGTGTAGAAACAAAAGGTCAGAGTCTTTGGACTTTCAATCCATTTTACTGTTTTTAATATTTCTTTGAGCAGTGCTTGTTGGACATGTACTGCATACATAAAAGTAAGATGAAATACTGACATTTACTTCCAGCACATTATTCAAGCTTTTTGTAGTTGTGGTTTTAAGATGTGCATTTATATTGTCTGCCAGTACAATACAAAATGACATTATGATATAGAAAGTAATGACCTTCTTTATGTAGTCTTGGGTTTGATTCTCCTGACTCCACTTCTGTGTGTGGTTCTGAGCAAGTCACTTAACCACTCAATACTCCTGGGTGAATCATGAAAAGCAGCAGTAGAACAGATATTCTTTGATTCCATAAATACGCAATCCTTATTTTTTAAATTTTACATCAAAATCAAGAATGTCCATTCCACAACTTTTGTCAGGTGAACACAGCAGACTTTTGAAGATTGTTTTCCTTTACTGAAGTGTTTCTGTTTTTTCTAACTTTATCCATTACATAGTCAAATTTAATGGAACAGTAAGTGAAACAACAAATACTGATTGTATAACACAACATGTATTGCTACTACAGATGAAACCAACAAGTGAAGTAAATTTTCAGCATAATATCTTCAGCCCATAAACAGTAATCTGGCCTCACATTCTAAAACAAAATACTGAAAATTATATATATTTCATTTTAAGCATATGCCATGAAAGAAATGAAGAAACACATGCATTCTTTATGTTCATACAGTTTGACTGGAGATTAAATCCTTTGATACATTAATCAAACTGAAATGTGGGTAGCAGCATCTATATTAATTTTTAAATGCACAGCATCTTTTCTACTCTATCAAATAACTAAAATAATTTACTTTTAAGGAATAGAGATGCTTGTGTATTGGATGAAACTTTTATATTTTGGATCTTTAATTACGCTGCCTTCACAATGACCCCTTTATGGTGGCTTAAATGTATCCATTCTGAACCTCTGAAAGTGCTAAGCTATTTCCTCTACATAGAAGTAGTATTTTACTTTTATGATGTAGATAACCAGGTTTCAGATACTGACTTCTTTGTCTTAACAGATGTTTTTCCTTATTATATGCAGGTAATGCACTCCAGTACATGTTTTTACATTTTACAGATGATTGAAAAGAAGGGTGCAAACAGCACAGAGCTGGCCTTATATAACAAATGCAGGAAAAAAACAGCTTGTAGAAGTGATACAGGGTAGCACCAGCCATGCCTCAAATGGCAATGATGAAACTGACAAGCCCTAAAAGAAACTGCTGAAATAGTGAATTTAAGAAATGGGGTGTCAAAACATCAATAAATTCATTGTTTATGAAAAGTAAGAACTTATTCAAACCTCTTAGCAAGTGATTATTTTATAAGTGAATGAGAATAAATGAAATATATTTTAACCTAAGGGAGAAATAAAGAAAACCGCAAAATAAAATTAAAAAAAAAATAATCAGCAAATTCACCATTAGTTTAGCACTCATGACTCTTCTCAAGGATAGAAGAAAATAGTAAATGTCCCAAACTATCCATGTTGTGCCTGGCTTGTATGCAAACTATAAGGGATAAAACTGTCAGGGGAATGTAATGCTAGGATTCTTAAGATCTTCACAGATAAGTAGCCTAGCAATTACTTATGAACAATAGGAAAAGAAGCGTGATAAAAAATTGGCATTTGTTGTTATTTTATAGGTTAAGTGATTACTAGGATAATGACCACAAGAGCCTTTTTATGCCTAGCTATGTATCCCAAATCTCTGAGAACTTCTAGTACTATTGATGAGTGTAAGCAGGGGCTTGGGAGATGAAACATTTACAAGCAGGGGGCTACAAGATTAAACATTTTCAGGCTCCCTGTATCCATTTTCCAAAATAGATGCCAAACCAGGGAAACATTTCCTGTTTCCCATCCAATTGTTGCAAGTTACACTTGCATTAGGTTAGGGAGGAACTCTGCTTCATATGGACGGGGAAGCCTGTTTCAGGGAAGAGGTAGTCTCTGAGATACATTTCTGTCTTTCCAGCAGGTCCTTTTTATATTTACGTCTTTAGAATGGGTAATTCTGGTGCTGTTTTGCAGATATGCAGGAAGTCCATCCAGGTAGGGTCTGACAATGCCTTGTATGCCAGGCATAAATGTCCCCTCAACGGCCTGTAGGAGACAGAACAAGAGATAAGATCTTGAGATGTTCTGCATAGGACATGCTACTCATGCCCTTTATTCTTTTAGTGAGGAACATCTCTGGATGTTCTAATTGTTAAATATGCCTGGTTATGTACATACCAAAGGGGGGCATTGTACTCAATGATAGGCCTGATATGATGAATGCTGAATACAGTGGACTACGATGCTATACTTTTGTTTATAGGTTGCAAAACATAAAATGATTTCCTGAATAACGTAGACATGTGATGGTCAAAGGCTAGATTAATAACTATGTGTGGGTCCTCACATCTCTGACTACTAGGTTGACTTTTAGGGGTGTGTTGTCAATATTATAGTTACCAGGGGTGGATGACTTCCCGAAGGATACTTTTATGCATATCTTGGCACTTACCTTTAGTCCATACCTCTGACACCAGTTATTTGTCTCTTTCAGCCCTTCCTGGAGAACATTTGTATCAGTGGGGGATTCTGTGACTGCTCCTAATTTGCAATCATCTGCAAATTTAGTCAGCCAGAGAACAATGACATTGGCTTTGACTTCAGAGAACTAAATGCCAAAAATGAGAGGTCTCAAGATCAATCCTTGTAGGACTCTGTTTGTGTCTGGCCTCTTTGTGGAGGTCAGCTCTCCAGTTCTAACTTCCTGGGTCCTGTGTGACATAAGGATGTGTGTGTGTGTGTGTGTGGACCATTTTGGCCTCATCCATTGCTTTGTTGACCTTCTCAAAGAAGTCCACTAGGTTGATTAGGCATGACCTGCCCTTGAGAAACTAAATTGGGTTGGGTCCAGTGTCTGGAGATTTCCTATGTCATTATTGATTATTTCCATGATAATTCTTTCTACGGCATTTGCATGTGTGACTAGGGAGACTTTAGAGTTTGCAATTTCCAGGGTCTGTAGGTGACCCACCTTTGTGCAGAGGGATGACTGTTGCTGTTTTCTATTCGTGAGGCACAAAGCCTGTTTGGAGGCTACAGTTAAATAATTCCATATGGCCTAATAGGTCATGGTTCATGCTATTTAGATGGCATTCTGGGACATTGTTTGGGCCTACTGATGCAGTGTTCTTGGCCTTAGAGATAGCATTAAAGACCTGTTCCCTAGTAGAAGTAGGGGGGAGTGATATTTGATGGTATTTCCTGAGGGAAGACAGAGGTAAACCTGGAGTTGAATTTTTCAGCCAGTAGGTTTACCACATCTTCTGGCTCAGTATAGGTGACTCCTTTAACAATGAGCTCTGCACACAATTCTGTATTGCTTTTAAGGTTATGAAAATAGCTAATGAATGCCTTGTGGTTGTTCTTGGCCTGGGAGGCCAAATTTGCCTAAAATCTGGCTTTGCTGGACTTTATTTGTCTTCTGACTGTTGTTTATTTAGTTTGATGAGAGTGTTTTTACATCCTGCTGAGTGCTGTACCTCCTAATTTTTGCTATGATTTTCTTTCTTCTATTACATGGCTTATTGATTATGTGATTCCACCAGGGTGGCTTGTTTTTTTGAGATGGTTCCAAACTTCTTCCTGGTTGGTACAGCTGATTCTATGCAGCTATTACCATGCTTGTATGAACAGTTCCATGTAGGCAGCAGTATTTTCAGTGTTTATGGTGGCTTGAAATTTTGCCAGGTTATTATTTAATAATATAAAGTTAGCCTTAGCCTGGGTTAGCTGTGGTTCCAGGTTTTATTGTTTACTTCAAAGGAGACCATTTTGAGGTCTGACCTTACCATAGAAGTCATTACACTAGGAGGTGTCCAGTACTTTCCCATATTAGTGAGGACCAAATCCAAGATGTTTGGACCCCTGGTTGGTGTACTGACAATCTGGTCCAGGGAATTTGTGTTTACAAAATCCAGGAATCAGACAGGTTTGCTGTTGTATATGATTTCCAGGTAATATCCAGGTAATTAACGTTGCCCATGAGTATGCTATTGAGTTGGATGGTGAGTGTTTCCACTAAGCTTAAATACATATTATGGGTTTCTTGGGTCATAGAGGGGGACATATTGCTTGCAAGGAAATGGTATGGGATTTTGCTTATGGTGATTTGAACATGGAGAAGCTCAAGTGCATCATCCTGTTTGACCAGCCTTGAGAGACATTTATTTCTGATGTAAATTGAGAGACCACCAATTTCACTATCTGTCTGTGTAGCTTATAAAATCACATATCAAAGTAATTTCTGTCAGTCTGCCAAACTGGCCTTAGAAGCATTTTTAGAACAATGAAAATATACATTGTATAGCAAATTCTTTTATACAGAACAGTTATGATGTATAACTGCAGTAAAATGGAGGGGTACATTTTCAGATGTTTACATTTTAACATCGTGTTAAATTTGAACAAATTTAGAAGAACAGAGAAAGTTATATGTACCTCTGAAGTATAAACCGGTAATTTTTTCCCAATGGTCAGGAAATCAGGCTGTCATTAAGGAAATCCAGTTTTGCTGAGTGTTTATCTGCTATTTTGAGTCATTCTGAGAACCAGAACAGTTCTTAAGTATATTTATTTTGTACTGTGTACACTGTGTGCAGTTTCACTTGGATTTCATAGCTGCAGTCAAATTGTGTTTTCGGAGGAATCGTTTATTTGTTTTAACTTGGAACTTGGCAGGTGTGAAATGTGACTATTAGCAAACAATTAGTCTGATTTACAGAGGTCTCTTCATGTAGTTTCTGAAAAGAAGTGCACAAACCCTAAAAATCGTATATATATTTTTATTTTATGTATTAGTAACATTATATACCCCTCCATTAGTTTCACTTAATGTTTTCTGTAGTAAAATTACCTTTTCTGCAGCCAGAAACAGTTGATGTAACATTATAGAAATGAATAAACACCAGATTCAAGGATCACATGATAATAAATAGAGCACAAACATTACTTGTTCTTTTCTGTGCTGGGCCTGAAAGTGGTAATTGTTTATCAGTACTCTACTCTGGTAAACACGCTTAAATGAGTAAAAAAGTAATATGATGTTTTAAACCTCCATGCTTATGCAATGCAATAGTTTTAGCAAGTTTAGTGACTGTTAGAACAGTCTTAGAAAATATCATTTAGTATGTGCAGAATGTTTATATATGTGCTCATCTACTGCAATGAAGACATTTATTATTGTTTCTTCAACACCATGATAATTAATTCTGAAAAAAAGGTAATGCACACTTACTTATAGAAAACGTCTGCAAATGGCAGAGCAAAGGGTTTAGCTTCTGTTCATTTTTTTGCTTTTCTGAAATGTGTTAATCCTACATATAAACAGCCCACCCCAATCCCAGCTCCTTTATCTGATGAGAAATAAACTGTCTGTGAAGATGAAGACCATTACAGACACATAGATGCTGTTAACCTCAAAATAGACATGTTGAAACTTATAACCGAAGTAAAGAAAATGAAAGACTTAAAGCAGTAATCAGAAGAGATGCATAAAGGTGAGAGTTTATAAAAAAACTTGCTTCCCTTTTGTCTCTTCATCAGACATCCAGCTACATATGTTTGCATTTACTTGTACATCTGTCTGGCCATTCATCAGGGCTCCCATCCAGTCTTCATTCTGTCCTACCATCTATTCATCGCTCCACCTTTCCATCCTTCATTTATGCATCATTTGTTATAGTATCCTTCATGACTGCCCAACTAGACTTATGTTAGAGGTTGTCTCTCTGCTTTACTGCTGTTTTCTAATACTTTTATTTTTATGTATTCCTCTTTGTACATATCTCTAATATAGTTGTCTCACTACAGAGTTGCAAATAATGAATGTTTAAATGTCTGGTCCTTGCACTTCAAGGTAAAGGATCATTCTTAACAGTCAGCAAAGTGAATAGGAAACCTACTATTCTTTAAGCAGTTGTTGCTTTTTACTGCGGTACTTGTAGGAGCCTGCTATAATTTATGCCAGCGATTCATGTAAAGGAATCACATTCTTATTGTGCTGACATAAAAGGAAGACATGAAGATTAAACTATCATTCTAAAATGTATATAATTAGTTACATTTCCAGAAAACCTGACATCTGTACCTTCATGCTTGAAGACACTTTATTATATCAGTAATACCAGTGCGCCACAGAAGTGGCTTAGTTATATTTATTCAGTTTTACCTTAGATTGAATAATATATTTGGTAACAATTTAACAGAGTCCTTTTCAAGTCCTACTATGAGAGCTATCTAATTTTCCGCATAATTCAACTGCTACTTACAAATGCATGAGTAAGGAAAAACAGTGTAAAAGACTCAGGACTTCCGACTCTAGGTAATTTTATTTCCTAATCAAAAATGCTGCACACATCAGACTTCAAGTACATTTTGCCCTGTTGATAAATATTCTTAGATTATTTAAATAATGGAAAGAGACCTGCTGTTAAAGGTAATATAAGTTGTTACATTTTAATCTTACACACTAGCTCTATTAAATTCTTGTATTTTCTCTGATAGTATTGACACTATGAGTAGGTGACACTGATCATAATTAGATTTCAGCATGCCCTCCGGACTTGGAACTATTGCTTAAGGTTTACTCATAGTGTATGATGCAGTCTGGGCTTCTTCATGTCATTGTCAGATTATATTCTTTAGAAAGGGGGAGTGAAGAGATTGAAAGAAATAAACATGGAAATTTCATTTTTCTATTTAAAATATGATCCCTCTCAGTGCAAATTCCTAAAGGTGCCTTACTTTTTTTCAGCTCATCACAGGAGCATTTGCAGTATAGTCATTCAAAATCTGAAGACAGTCCAAGTGGCTTTTACATTAAGGAGGCTAGAAAATGATGTATACTATGCATGACAACTCTTGTCACTTACTGTCTAACTTCATTAAAGTTGCAAGAATACAGCAAAGATTAGCTGTAGTGTTTCTTAGGGAAAAGAATACAAAAAGGTATGCTTTATGTTTTAAAGCTATAGATATGGGTACAACCAAACTTGCTAGTATAATTACTATTATAATTAATAGTAGTTATTATTATTATTGCTACTATTCTTATAGCCAAGTAAAAGAAAGCATGGTCCTTGCACATTAAATGCTTTTTGCCTGGAGGAATAAAAAATGATTTTAAAATTCTTTTAAATAATGTTAATTTTCATGATAAGAAATGCATTCTGCTTCTCCCCTAGTATTTTTGAGCTCATTCATTTATTTGTATATCCCAAACTGGAAATTATAATAAATGATAACATAACTTATTATTAGAGTGACAACTTACAATGTATTATAGTTTGAAAATGACAGCAAGCTATGAAAAGCAGATCTAACTGGCAATTTTATATCGACATACATATTTACGCATTTATAGATATGGAAGATGGACATCTGCATAATAGATATGGACTGTTAGGTGAACCTTTTCTGTTTACTTATTTCAGCTATTTTAATGCAGTATAATCAATTCTTCATACTTGATTATTCATTTTTTAAAAGCATAATACTGCCTTTGTAACACCATATCTGTAAGCCAAAATTTAACTGACAGATCACATGGAAAGATTTTCTAAGCAAAATAGAAGGTTATGATTAGATCTCTGATCATAACCTGCTTATTATGTGTTCTTGACATGGGTGTCAAGAAATTCACCTCAAAAATGAAGCTCTTCATGCTGTATATATGAGTAAAACCATCAAATGCCTTAGCTAGATCAAGGTAGCAGTATGCACCATTTTGCCCCCATCCATTGCTTTGATGACCTTCTCAAAGAAATCCATTTGGTTCAGTCAGTTTGAGCTGCCTTTGACAAAACCAATCTGGTCTAGGTCCAGTATTTGAAGGTTTCCTATGTCATTGTTAATTATTTCTATGGCTTTGCATACAAGACTAGTCAGACTACTGAGTCCTCCCTTGTAAAGATGGATGACTGTCACAGTCTTCTAATCACATGATATGAAGCTTGTAGAGAGCTATGGTTGAATAGTGACTCCAGTGGCCCTGACAGGCCATATTTCAGGCTATTTAGAAGATATCCTTGGATACTATTAGGGCCCATCAAAGCTATATTCTTGGCATTAGACAGCACATCTAAGACCTACTACCTACTGATAGTTGGAGGGGTTATGTTAGGTGGTATTTCATGGGGGAGGGGCTGTGGGTGAAGGAGGGGTAAAGTTGGAGCTGAATTTGTCAACCAGATGATTTGTTACACATCCCAGTTCCATGTTGTGTGTCGCCTTTGAGGTTTTGGACATAGCTAAGGAATGCATTATGATTATCCTTGGCCCGGGATGCTATGTTTACCTCAAAATTTGCTCTGTTGGATTTAATTAGTCCTCTTAGTTACCTATTCAGCTTGATGAGAGAGTTTTTATTTATTTAATTTGGTGTTACACTTCCTAATTTTAGCTACATCCTTTTTTCATTTGTTGTAGAACCTGTTCAAATTTTGGATTCCACATGGATGCTTGTTTTCCAAGCTAGTTTTGGGCTTACTTCAAGCAGGTACAATAGCCTCTATACAATCACTGACATGGTTGTGTAGAGCTCCTGTGAATAATTCTGCATAGGCTGTTGTGTTGTCTTGGTTTGGAGGGGCTTGAAAGGTAATTTGCCTTGGAGTAGTTTCTTACTCTTACAGGGTTTGCAGGGTCTACAGAACCGAGTCTTACTTTAGAAGGAAAGTGTACTGTAGTCTAACCTTACCAGAGAGGAAATAGCATGCAGATTCACAGTTCATAGACAGAATTAAAGTCTCCCATGAGTATGGCATTTGTCTGAATTTTGAGTGTCCCCAACAGGTCCAAGTAAAAGCTATGGCTTTCATAGGACGTACATGGTGACCTATAGCATGGATTCAGAGGATACAGTCTAAGGAAGCATTTCAGTTAATTGCCTAGAGACAATTTCAGGACAAATGTTCCCCTTAATTGAAGGGAAAACAGGAGTAGCTTAGAAATATATTGGTTTGTTTAAATTCTTCAGATCATACAGTACGCTTACTGGTTGCCCAATTTTTGTTTTGAATTACATGGGCATTGTGAAAAAGTGTTGTTAAAGTCTACTCAAATTTATCTTTAATCACTGAATCTCTGACAATGATTAGTTTATATTTATTTCTGTTATGAGCAACTACATGTCTTTTATTTAATAACTAAAGTCAGCAAATATATGCTATGTTATGTAATGGTACATAAGATGAAAATACGTGTGTGTGTATGTGTGTGTGTGTGTGTATATATACTTACACACACACACACACACACACACATCTAGACAGAGAGATATATACCTTTCTCTTCATGCATGTATATATATATATATATATACAGTAAACTCTCAGTTAACCAGCACCCATGGGGATTGTACATGCCGGATAACTGAAGTTTCTGGTTGCTTGAGAGTTACTATTAAAAAGAGGCTTGACAAATACTGTATCTTATACTATTGTCTGGTTTGACTTGTTCTCAGGTTGGGGAGAGAGGGAATTTATTCCTGTCTTCCTTTTTAAAACTCTAAAAGTCTAAAAACACAAGGTATGTTTCTGTGGGGGAAAAACAAAGTGCAGCACATGAAAATTATACTGTATTTCTTCAACATTTTTTTGCTGGTTGCTTGAGTTCTGGTTAACTGAGAGTTTAATGTATTACACAGACACACACAACATATAGTTATTTATGTATATATGGATCCCCTTCAAAGAATCAACATTTCAGAACATCGAACCTCTGATCATTGAAGACCAGAGGATCGAAGTTATGAAATAACGAACCTTGTGAATGGAGATAGCCATACAGTGCAGAATAGAAACTTAATCATTCTCTTCATTGTTGTGCGATCTCAGAGTTGGTCTATTTAAGTAGCAGGGGGTGTGGGGGCTGCGGGGCTTGCCCAGCTGCAAAAATATGAAATAAGAAGTTTTCAGGTTTTATATTGTTTTGTAGGTTTTATATTTCAAAACTTTGATCCTCTGGTCTTCAATGATCAGAGGTGCGACGTTCTGAAATTTTGATCCTATGAAGTAGACCCGTATATATATATATATATATATATATATATATATATATATATATATATATATATATATGTGTGTGTGTGTGTGTGTGTGTGTGTGTGTGTGTGTGTGTGCAATGTATTTATTGACATTTGAGTACTGGGAAAGTCTGATTATGTCATGATTATGTAGGTGCCCATTTTCAGTTGAAGCACAGGGAGAATTGCTCCAAAGTATTGCAAAAACATTTAAGACCAATAATTTTATAATCTTCACAATAATACAAAAACATTTACAGTTTAAATAATGATACCAAATTAGATAAAACATGAAAATGTTGGTTAAAAATAATACAACTTACATGACAATTTAATATTTAGAGAAATATTAGTCAGTTTATAGAGAAATTAAAGGTAAGTTAGTATAATTAATAACAGTAATTGCAAAATGAAGTGAGAAAAAAACATGGTTATGATTTATTTAGAAAGATAACATCGGGAGAGAAAGTTATTGAGTAAAGAAGTGAGTGAAGAATGGAAAGTAAGGAGGTGTAAGGAATGAACAGGTACTTGATCATATATATTTAGTTTATCCTGGGGTTGAGCAAGAACTGAGCCAGACTTTGGCTAGGAAGTCTTTCAGAACGGTTTTAAAGAACTGAAGGGAAGGTATTGTCAGTGACCTGATGGACATAGAAAAGGTGTTCCAGGCCTTAGTAAAATGGTATGAATACAGACCATGCCCAGCAGATTTATAGGTTTGTGGACAGAAGATTTTTTTGTCATTGGATAATTACTAGCAAAATGCAGATGGTAAGTAAAAGACATTAATAAAAGAAAAAAAAAAGTAAAATAATACAAACTTTAGCTACATTTTACAAGGAGCAAACCACAATATAGTCCACAGTGTGTGTGTGTGTATGCTGTTACTAAATCACTCCAACTCCCAGCTCATACAAAAATGGGGACTGGGGGAATTGTTGTCAATGGAAAAGCACTTTTTAATTTTTTTCTGTGAGACTGTGTGTTAGACTCTTTTAATAGAAGGGTATTGGAGTGCAGATTCCTTGCCATCCTCCCACAGAATCACTCCTTTCTTTCTATCAGAGATAAATGCAACAAGAACTTCAGTGATTACAAAGCAGTAAATTAGGGAACTTGCACTAATCAGTTCCTCAGAAATTATAAGGCTTAGCATTAAGGACAGCCAGCACCATTATGTAGAAATTAGGGTTACTGTCTCATAATGCTTGCTTCTGTAGTGTGTCTCTCAGCTGGGTTACCTCCTGTGTGAAGTCTGCATGTGCTCTGTTTTTTTTTTTTAACAGCTCAAACACACACTGTAAGTGGTGATTCTACAAATTGCTTGCAGGTGTGTATATATATGAAAGCATTTCATGATACACTGGGGTCCAGCAATGAATTTGTTTCCTGCCGTTTGTTGAGAGTGCTCTGAGGTGGATAAATCAGAACCTACAGAATGGATATAGGAAAGGAATAGTAAAAAGTGTTTGTTCTGCATTTTAGACTTCTGACTTCAGGATTTAATATTTTATTTAACCTTCACTAAGCATGTGAGATAGATTCCTGCAAACTGATCTACCTACAGTTCATCACAACATTAGAGGGCACTTTCTGAACCACAAGTTTTATGTGAAAAAAAAAATGCATAATTAATTCTGGATATGACCATGTCAAAGTATAAACAAATATAGAACGAGTCAGAATCCACCAAGATATGTCATTAAAAGTATGTTTTTATTTTCTTCTGGACAGGTATGAGATATGTTGCTACCTAATAACAAAGGGAAAGTGAGTGAATCTGCCAACATTTAGCATTATATAGAGACAAGAGAGAGAAACAGGCATTACTGCAGAGTCCACTGTACCATGAGAAGCTGTAGCCAAGTGCAAGGCAAACAACAAACTTATGCCAGCTACTTCCAGAACAGCAAGTAAGAGCAGAGTATGAGTTACATAATATTAGGCAATAAAGCTGCCATGCACTTTTTAGCCTAACATCACAGCCTATATTTTATTTGCATTAAGACTTTTTAATGGCATTGGGCAAAATGCATTGAGAACTCCTTTGTTAAGACAACTGAATATATTTCTCCACAGGAGGAATTAGAGGTTGTTTAGGCTGCAGTAGGGGCAGTCCTGCAGTATTATCCACAAAGACTCTGGAAGGAGTGTGTTTTTGCACGGGGAGTTTGTTTATGTTTTTTCATTTCCTTGGCACTGGTAAGAAGACCTTGATAAATGTAATTTACTTTGGAATTTTGGGTATGAAAGATTAAGAAGTGAAGCAATAAGTGAATTATAAAGCTTTTCTCATCTGCACTCTCTAACAATACCCTGTGTTTTGTTTCTTTTAGACTACGTATTTCTGTTTGCCTTTACTAATTACATGCTCATTGAAAATGCAGAGAGAAATAGTGCTGGCTTATTACTATTCATAGTATTTGTTAATAGAATGCATGAAGGGACATGGTATTCCTCTCCTCTGCCTTTAGGTCTTGCCTAAGGAAGCTCAAAGTAAGATGGCCTTTCTTTTGTTAATACAACTTGAGTAAAGAAAGTGCTTTCAGACAATTCAGACGTATCCTGACAAAAAAACTTTGCTGCTTAAGAGCTTTTAGCTGCTAATATTTCTCTCATTTATTTAAATAAGTGCAGTTAAGTGCCTTCAAATGCTTTTTACCTAGAAAATTGAAGTGCTAGTAGCATGTAACTAGAATTCATTGCATGATGGCTCCAGTTAAAATGTCTGCCTCAAATCAACAGGGTTCTAGGGGGTCAACCCTACACTCCAGCCATGGTTTGTGTGGATTTTGTATGGACTTGTGTGTTTGTACTGTTTTCACCACCTCCTTTTCTTTTAATATGTTGTTTATCCATTATTGTGTGTTCATAACATCTCTCTCAGTGCCACCTGTTCCTACAGATAATCAATGTAGTATGTTATCTGTTTAACTCTATTACAGGCAAGCCCCTTTACCTGACATACTCCACACTGGCAGTAACTGCTCTGCTTTGTTTTGGTCATATACTGAATATTAGTGGGAGGGTTTAAGGGATGCTCAAGGACTGTAAGACACACTGCAGCATGGGAGTTACCTGGGATCAGGGAATCATCCAGAAATATGTTCTCATTGAAAAAGGGGTAAGGCACATGGAAAAAAAATCTTGTACACGTCTAAGTACAAACAGAGAAGGTATTCAAAAATGCATGTTTTATCAATGCAAACTATGCCTTACTACTGCCAATATCTGTCTGCATTTAATTTTGGATTGAAGTTATTCATTTAAGATTCAGTTACTACAATTTTTATCTTTTTCTTGTACTGCATTTTGCTTAGTTTTTAAGTTTTTGATTCTTTTGGAGTTTTAAGAGGTCTTGGCTAGGGTCAGTTAAAAAATTTAGAAAATAATTCTTTGCAGACAGTGAATAACATCCAGCTAGTTAGTGTGAGGAGCTGAGAAATAGCAATCTTAATTTAAATGGAAATATTTAGATGTATCTTTATTTGACTGTAGTGCTTGCTTGACTTGTTCTCTACCTGACTACTGCTCATCTCTGTCTGCATTTGATTTTTCTACCCACCTGCACTACTGCTATTGTACCTTTAAACTTGGTGGCTTTTGAGTTCCCAGCCCCTATTATAAATCTAATGTTGGGCACTCCTCCCAATCCCATCTCATCAGCTCATTCTACTGAGCATTTAGAGATCAGCTAGGAAGGCCATTCCCTTAGTCTTTTAAACATTACTTATCTTCTGTTTCTCTTCCCACTTACTAAAAATGCACTTAATTCAGTTGATTTTACTGTAGCTATACTTCTTCCTACTTTATTACTTTTATTTTTTTGCTGCACATTCTTAAAGTGCTCAGTTGCATGTAATCTGCTGGATTTATTACTGCTGGTTAACAGACTGATTAAACTGTAACTGCCTCTTAGATTTTCCTTTAAGCACTTGGGCTTCAAACTAGTTATCTTACATAAAGAAAGTTTGTGTCTACACTCTTGTGGCAGGAGAGGTAATTTGCAGCTTCTGAGTTGGGAATTGTTGGTTGAAGGCTTAGTGTGTGTTATTCTAAAAGTGTTTTATTTCTGGTTTAAGTGCTTGGGCTCCAGGTCAGTTATTTTACATAAGAAAGTTATGTGTTCTACAGTTTTGTGGGAGGAGAGGGTAACTTTCACCGTTCTGAGATGGGAATTGCTGGTGAAGGATTTTTGTGCCTGTTATTCTAAGTGTCTTTGTTGTGGTTTAAGCACTTGGGCTCCAAACCAGTTATTTTATATTAGGAAGACTTGTGGTCTGCACTCTTATGACATTACTGTCTAGACAGATTTTTGTAGCTACTAAAACATCTAGTTTGCTCACAGCTGAACATTGCTCATCAACTTCTTTGTCTTATTGACTTGTTCATTATTTAAGTCACTCTTCCTTGGAATATCAGTAGCCATGGATATGTACTTCCCGACTCTATATATAGTCCGTCTGGTTGAGAAGGGTATTCTCAGGCATTGTAGCAATTGCCTTATGTACACAGACAACCCACTTATTCTTAAAAAATCAGATATAGTATGCGAGAGGTGTAAATGCATTTTAATGCTGGATGCAAAACTCTCTCTTGCAACCAATACTAATCCTATATAGATCGTCAGTGACACTTGCCCATGCCTACTGCACAGGGTAAAGACCCTATATATAAAATGACTTATGCTGAGGAAATTAGAGGTAACTTTTCTAAAATACTAAAAAAGTACAATTAAAGAAAGGGTCCTCAGCCAACATGTAAACACTCCGTTAAAACTCCTGGTCATTGGTGATTTTATAATGAAGCACACTGATGTTCCCCTTACCAGAGTAACCAAGGAGAGAATCACAGTTAGCTGCCTTTCCAGGGCTATGATCTGTCAAGTTATACAGATACTTCAGGTAATTGAACCACAGGCACCAGTATGACTCTGTCATAGTCCCTGTGAGTGTTATGACCTGAAACTACTTCCCTTGACTATATGAAGTGACATGTAATCGAGCTCACTGTTGTGTGTCTCAGGCAGGCACGAGCCTAGCATTGAGCAACATACTACCTTCTCCAAGGATGATGCCTTGTTGCCAACAGAAAATTACTGATTTTAACAATTGGCTTAGTTTCTGGTGTGAATCCAGGGGGTACAATATTTGATGGCCTGGGAGGACATTGTGGTCAGACCACGCTGCTTTGCCAGGGATGGTCTGCACTTATCCCCTCTAAGTTTTCAGATATTGACAAATACCTTTTTCACCCTCGTGCATTTTTAGGCAATGCAAAACTGATAAACCTACCAAATTAACTGAATCTATGAAGGAATATCTGAAGGTGGTACTGCTCAATGCCAGAAGTCTTAACAAGAAACTCCACTCACTGAAAACCTTCCTCTCCCTGGACAGTGTAGACATCTGTGTAATAATGTAGACATAGTTTAAAGGTGCTAAGAGTACCCCAGCAGTGCAAGGTTACAATGCCTTTCACACCTTTAGACTAGTTACCGCACAGAAGGGAACCAAATGCAGAGGAGTCTCAGTCTACATTAAAAACAGTCTCACATCCAGACCAATTAAAGTGTATGACCCACTGGAACTCATACATGTTCAACTCACCACAAACAGGGTGTCGTATCTTATCCTTGCAAACTATAGGTCTCTCTCCATGCCCCAGGAAATACATACTACCAAGCTCAATTTACTACAGTTCCTCACTGTTCAACCCAATATGATACTCATGGGGATTTCAACCACCCCTCTATAGATTGGGAATCCTACAACACTTCCAATGCACAAGCCCAGCGATTCCTAAACTTTAATACCAACATTCTAGAACAGTTGGTTCATTCCGCTACCGGGGGTACAAACATCCTTGATGTTGTACTCATGAACATAGGGGGCTGATGTAATATATTTGCTCATCAGATCTGACCATAAGGCAGTATTACTTAAAATAAAAATTAAATCCGGGCATCAAGTGAAACCAAAAAACTTTGTGAACAATTCCAAGGCTAACCTCTCTCTACTAAGCAACACCTTAGCTAAATCCCATGCATACCCAAACCCAGTAAACATTATAGTATACACAGAGTTATTTACAAAATCTCTGTACTACAACATTGATAACTTTGCTCACCTGCATTAAGAATAAGGCAAACTTAAAAGACAAACCATCCTGGTGGAATCACAGTATCAATCAGTTATACAACAACAGAAAAAAATCTTGGCTAAGTGTAAGAGGAACAAAGCCATACATACTAAAAGCTCCCTGACCACAGCTAAGAGGGTTAATTAATAGTTCAATGGCTAATTTGAATAAGAAATAGTTTTCTCAGGCAAAGGGCAACCACCAAGCTTTCTACAGATATGTCCATAACCTCAGAGGAAATGAAAAACAACGTGCAGAACTTATTGCAAATGGCATCACCCACACTGAACCAGATACTATTGCCAACCTTTAGGCTGACAAGTTCAGCTCAAATTTTCCTCCCGCCTGATAGTCCAAAGAAAATAACACAATCCTGCCAACCATTACTAGGAAACAGTCAATGATGCACTTTTCATGGCTAAAAACACTGTACTGATGGGCACCGATAACATCCCAGGATGTTATAACAAATAGCAAGAAACATGATCTCTCTGGTCCACTTGAATCACTTTTCACCTGAAGCCTTCAGTCAGGTTTTGTGCCCAAGGAATGGAAAATGGCTACAGTCATTCCCCTGCACAAAGGAGGTCCAACCACTGATCTGGTAATTACAGACCCATAAGTCTTACCACCATCATATGTAGGACCATGGAAAGAATCATCATGGACATGATAAATGAGTACCTAAGTAACCTGCAAAGTCTGGACTCATCACAGTTTGGCTTTGTTAAAGGAAGTTCATGCTTGCTAATTAAGTCTGTTGGACTTTTTTGAGAGGGTCACCAAAGCACTGAGTGAAGGTAAGACTGTGCACACAGGTTTATTTCAACCTGGCCAAGGATTTTGATACAATACCCAACTCAAACATTGTAGATAAACTCACTAATAAAGGTATAAACCCTTTATTAACCCAATGGATAGCCAACTGGCTCACTACTTGGACCCAGGAGGTCAAAATAGGTGAGGCCACCTCCACCAAGAGGCCAGTCACTAGTAGAGTCCCCCAGGGCTTTGAACCAGGCCCACTTCTTTTTGGTATCTATTTCTCTGAAATAGAAGCAAATGCTGAAGGTTGATGGCTGACTACATTTGCAGATGATTGCAAGATGGAGGTTATCATCAACTCCCCTGCAGATACTGTATTCTTCAAGAAGTTCTGTCTCTGACTAAAAAATGGTGCCAAAGCCATGGTCTTAAACTTGGTGCTAAGAAATGCATAATTGTACCCTTTGGAAAGTCAACCATCCTGGCTAACTACAATGTTGATAATACACCGCTAAGAGTCGACCCTGTTGTCAGGGATCTGGATATGCATGTAGACAGTAGTCTTACCTTCGACCATCATGTGTTCACAGTGATTACGAAATCCTTTTATACTGCACAACTTATAAGTAAGGGCATGGCATCTAGGTCCAAAGAGGTCATTATCCCACTGTACTCTGCCCTTATCAGACCAATCAGAGTACAATACTCCATTTGGTATGTACATGACCAAACATATGCAGCAACTACAGCAACCTCAGAGGTTCCTTACAAAAAGAATACAAGGCATAACAAACCCACCTTATGCAGAGTGCCTTAAATCCCTTCCCCTCTATGCAGTTTCCTATAGATTGCCAAGGGATGATCTATGCCTGGCTTACAAGGCATTGGCAAACTTCACACTTATGAATCTCCTACATATTCAAAGAGTACCAGAAATACAAGGACTGCTGACCTGAATTTTGTCTGTGACTTAAACAGAACATACTGGAGGGACAGATATGTATCTCAGAGACTGCCCCAGCTATGGGACGGGCTTCCCACACATGTGAAGCTGAGTTTCTCTATTACCCAGTTTAGGTGCAACCTAGACCAGTGGATGGGGAATAGGGAATTTACACAGGGCCTGGCACCCATGTCCCTAATGGACGGAGGTAGCTTATAACTGCTTGACCCTCAGTGTCCTGTTTGGATACAGAACATCATTGTTCTTTCAGGAAAACTGGGCTAGACTTAGAAAGGCTGCCCTAGGTTAGCCAAGTAACAGTCTATGAATCTATTAAAGGCAACCAAGAAGAAAATGATGTGGGATAGAGGGCGTAACTATATCACACACATGGCCATCAAATTCTTTGCTCAAGAATCAGGGACAAAACCAAAAATAATGAAGAAAAAGCTCAAAATCAGGGGCACTTTTTACACATTACTCTAATTCACTTAAAATGTTAATTGAGAAAGGGATTTTGTTTCAATGTGTATTTTCTAAGGAACAAGTAGTACAAAACTTTAGTATTTGGCATTAGTGATTGCAATCCTAAGGGATTTATGACAATATCAAAAATTCTATTAGGGACAGGGCAAATATACAAGGCAAAATCCAGAGCAGCTAAGAGCACCCATTAAATTGGCTCGATATGCTTCTTCTGTCAGTACCTTCATAGCAGTACTATTATTTGCTGTCCACTAGTTCACATACTTCATTTACAGTAACAGTACCTTCATACTAGTACTATTATTCACTGTCCACTAGTTCACATACTTCATTTACAGTAACAGTACCTTCATACTAGTACTATTATTTGCTGTCCACTAGTTCACATACTTCATTTACAGTAACAGACTACTTTGTTAAAATTTGCAAACTTCTGAGGTTTGGGGACTTTAGAAAGGTGTGTACAGTGTAAACCCCCCGCTTAGGGATCTAGGGGTCCTTCATCCGAGTAAATGAATTGCTTTTCTGGTCTCATTTGGATGAAATGCCTGACTGATGACTGAAGGGATTGCTGAATGATGCCATATGCCCATTTCCGTTTCTTTAGCACAGTTTGCTGCCCTTTAAAAAAGCTATGACTTTTTTTTGTCTGAGAAAGATGTCTCTTGAGCCTTACCATTCCTGTTCTGCTCAACAAAGGTATGACAATGGGATTCTGTGGGGGAAAAAACTTCTTGGCTCACTGCAGATCAACTAGATGAGTACTTGTCATGAACAGTAATAATTTGCAGGGACATAAAGTGACTCAAACTCAGTCACACTCCTTACTGGCAATTTAATTCAGTACTCAAAAGAAATGACTATGTAAATCCAAAGACTATTAACACTGATTCTGCATGTAGAAATTCAAGCATAGCAACTTACAGGCAGGCTTTTAGCATAAATGAACTGCTGAAACATCAGACAATAAAGGAAAGCAGTCAGGCACTAGTCATCATACACAAAGTCCAATTTCACAGTCTTTGTTAGCTTAACGGTTGATGATCCTATTTTCAGCTGTCAATCCATAATTATATCATGGGGAACACATTAACTGATGTTCGCTTCCTGTTTAGCGTCCTTTGTTTCTGTGCAGCTGTGACACACTATAAGCTCTTCATACTAGTTTGCAGAGCATCACCTCAAACATTCTGATTCACACAACAGAGAAGCAGGAAGCACACATCACAGATTATTGTGCAGTAAAACCATAGTCATCAAGATGTACATCTTAGCTAACAAATGCATAATGTGCTGACACCCTTTTCTACAAGCATAATAATTTGAGGTTTTGAAGTACCTTTAGTGGACTGTTCTTTGTTTCAGGGAATTCTCTTTCATCCAGCCGGACCCATCGCTGCATAAACTGCTGAACCACTAGGTTTTCAGCATTTACTATCTGGAATCCAGTAACATTTGTTCCTCCATGCATTAGCCTCTCTAACGAAATATCAGTAAATCCCTGCAGACAGGAGGGAAAAAAAGAAGGAAATATTAACATTTACCATATGCATTTAATTTATAAAATTCTGTAGTGATACTAGGAGTAGTGTGCATCTACCCTTATCTTAAAGACCTGTCAATCATCAGTTCAGACTGCATTTTGATCTTCTGTAACCTAGATAGGAGGACCGGAGTAAGCTTATGTCATCTTACCAGTAAATACCTTTCTGACATATACATCTTTTGGCACTAGAGGCGCACACAGGTAGGCATACCTGTCCTTCCATAGTTTATAAAAACATATGATTGGCTCTCTGCTGAGAGTCTCCCTTCTGCATATATAGTCTATGATTACAGAGAAATATAGTGAAGGCAGAAAAGATGCGCAGTGTCTGTAGAATACATCGTAGCAATAAAGATGAAATTGCAAAATCTGTGTAGTGTTTTTAGTTGTGGATGAAATTCCTTACATTTTAATTCCCCTCCAAGACTTCACTACTAAAGGTCAGCTAATTCTAAACTGTAAAAATAATAATGGAATTAAATCATAAACAAACTAAATCTGTCTTTTCTAACACAATGCTTGCTGAATATAATTAAATTTATCCAAAATTATTTCCCTGAAGCTGGTTAAACTGCAATAAGGTTATTAGATTTCTCTTTTAGATATAAACGTTTTCTATGATAACTGATAGAATTGGTCAATGCCCCCTGTCCCCCTGTGACCAGTGGAATACCCCTAGGTCCTGCATTTACATATAATTATAATTCTCTTCTTACAAAATCTCAGTGAATGTTATAATTTCAGAAGTTCAAAAAGCTTGGTTTGTTCATTTGACTGTAGTCAAACATGGTTTAAGGAAACAGTGACCTACCAGATGACCGAATACAATGCTTGTTTGATACACTTCAAACGTTTACAGCAGGCATAATGCAGGACCGTCATTTTACTGCCCGTCTTGTAATGGTCTCCTGCTTACTGTCCTGTTCCCTTCGGACTCTACTAAATGCATCACTTGTGCAAATCCTAAGCAGCTGGCATGGCTCAATATAAGTAAACAGAATGCCTCTCTAAACTGTATTAAGACTCGCTTAACATTTATACTGTGTAATATGATGATAAACAAGAAAAGAGCATTTTTTCTCAAATATACTTATCGGTGTTTATTATAAACGAACTATGAAAAAGTCATAGGTATAGCATGAAATTTCATGAAGTCAGCATATGAGAAAAGTTTAAAACTATTTTCAAAGGAGGGAATGTATTTTACAATTGTCGGAAAGCTTGTTAATTTCATTTTTACCATCAAATCAGTCTCCACTTTACAGGTAATGGATTTGTCTCCATTATAATACCTCTGAAAACACATCAAATGATAGTTCTACGTATTAGATATTTGATTTTTTTAATGAATGAGTAATCCTTTTTTCTTTCCATTTTGTAATTATGAAAAATAATTGATTTCTTTATTATATTGTCATTATTACTTAAGATAATCATAAAGTTAGGTTATTTCACAGCGTTTAACTCCTATTCAATAAAAAAAGTTTTTTTGAAAAAAATATAGTTTTGTGTAATGTGATATGGTGAAACTGTGGTCAATAATGTGTAGATTATTTAATAAGTGCAAATGTGATAAGAATGAATGAAAGCAATAAAAAAAACATCTCAGAAACAGAAAATAGAACTTCAAAAGGTCATGGAGGTCACCATACAGAAATGTAGGAAATTAACCTTTAGCAAAGATAAAGACAAAAAATGAGAAGTGATTTGCTACCCAAAGAGCTAGACAAATTGTTATGATGGTTTATCTTTACAAGGTTGCAAATAAAATATGCGAGCTGACAAATATCCGATTTACATGGTCGGAAACTGTACTTTCGAATGCTGAAAACAGTGAAAGTGTTGCACAACAAATTCAACATTCGGGGATGTTTTCAAAATACCTAACATTTCCGGATGTCTCCAAACACCATCATGCAGGGAGGCAAGACCCCCCTGCTCCCCCCACACCCTCTGAGATCACACTGCAGTGAGGGAAGGGGTACATGTTCTGATCCTCACTATAGTGCGATCTGCACTCAGAATGCCGGATTCACATGAGCAAATTCACACTGGCATTCGCTCAACTGTGAATTTGGCAATTCGGTGTCATCATTCTGAACTTTTGAAATTGTCCTTTAGCACATGTGTAGTTGCAGACGTGTGCTTCAACCATATGAAGGTACACTTATGACAAACTAAACTACAAATGAGTTCTAAAGATGGCATTAACACTGAAGGGAAAAAAAAACTCATGGCATAAGAGAGAGAGGGAGACACACGCACAAATTATGCACACAGGGAACTAAACACAAAAGCAGTCAGTGATAAAATAAACAAATCTTTAAAGGGACTACAGCATTTGAGAGAATCATCAATATAAGAAATAAGGGATAAAGTTACAAAAGCACTGAACTCTCACAGACTAGTATCCAGGAAATAAAATGATAAATATATGGAACAAAACACTGCAACAGACATTACATAGAGACAAATGGTATAATGACATCTTCAAGTAAATGCAGGCTGCTGCTAGTCATGCCTAAAGAATGGCTATAAAGCCGTTACTGGAACAGAGTATCTCCTCAGCCACAAAATCAGATCTTACTACACCAATCTGCACCTTCAACATATGTAACACCAAATAATGTATACTTTTGTAGCTATTACCAAACTAAGGTATCTCATCATTCCATTAAATTACATTTGTTCATGACAGAACAATGACATAAGTCCATTCAGTATATTCTTTAATACCCTTAATATTCTTCCTGGTCCAGCAACCCTCCCCCATCCTTTCTCTGCTTTTTCTTCTCTAGAACCCTTTCTAGTGCTATCACATCCTTATTTTGAAGATATTTAACAAAGGTTTGCTACCGTTATGTTTTGTTTCTTTGTAACTGTTCTTGTAGGACTAATGGATTTAAATAGTGGGTACTTGACTTTGTCGATATTTTGTGTTTTGTAAATTTTTATTACATTTTCATGAAGTGATACATACCATGTCATTAATAGTCCATCAGCAATGAACAATCCAGCACATTGTAAATATCATGTCCATTTTATAACATATTTTGTCTTTGAGTTCAATTCCTATCATGTTACACTAATTTACTATTTGCATATTAATTGTCTGTCAACAACCGCCTCTTTAAAGCCAATGTAATGGACACACACACACAACTGTCTGACACCTTTCTTCTGCCTTTTTTGTGGATCATGGAAGTGGACTCCATCTGTCACCTCATGTATCAAGTTCAGTATTGCAGAGGCTCCATAACTATCCACTTGTCCTCTTAATTCCATCATGCACTCACTCCCCTGTCCTAATTTCTTTCACCAACTTGCATAACTGCTGGACACTCCCCCATGCTATGTCAGTGTCATCCCCTTCACTGATCTCTTTCCCTGGGGATTTACAGTAACCTAGCCATGATTAGACTATTCTCCATTCTCATCAGTTCAAACAATCAAAAAGGAAATGTGTTATCCTACCAAAATGCTTCTCATTATTTCAACTTGTTCTGACCATATCTTCCTAAACGTTCCTGCAATCCAGGAATTTGTTTCACGCCTATAGTGTCTGTTCAACATCACAACCCTCATATGTTCCTTAAATAACTGCCAACTTCATTTTTCTAGGTGTATAAACTACATATACAACATCCATAAGCCTTCACACATGGCACATTATCTTAGTACTGTGACACAGCAATGACATTTATTTTATTCCCCTTCCCACCTGACATCACTCATCCCTTTCCAATTTCATGTTTACTGTGTACCATACCAACCTACTCTAACTTTTAAGAAATATTAAACATTTTGTCTACCAAACTACCCCTCATTTTATGTGCCCTACATTTGTGGACTACTTCCTTCACCTCTTCCTCTCCTCTTATCTCTTTACTCTCTAATTCTGTACTGTGTATAACCCTGGCCTGCCACCCAAGTTCATTCTTACACAATCTCAAATAATTTCTCCTAACCCTACTTGATATTTCTCTCCATTATAAGAGATGTTTTTTTGTTTTTTATTCACCCATATTTTCACAATCACAAGTCTTCCACTCTAATTGCGGGTCCTTCCTACCTCACAATCTCTGCTTAATATTATGCTGTTTATTAATGACTAGTTTTGAAGAGAACTGTCCCTTGAATGCTTCAGGGGAAACTACATTTTCAGATATAATAATAATGGGTAGCTGGGGTAAATATAGCACTAAATTCACCTGCCGGTATATTGGCTATATCCTTAGGACTACAGAATGTGATATTATAATGGATGAGCTCAATGCATTGTTGGACATTATTCCTTGATTTTCTGATATTGCTGGAGAAGGATTTGTTATTTCCTTTTGTATTTGTGGCACTCTTAAGATCATATTCTGCTTTACATGCTTTTATAGTGCTTTTAATTTCCTTACTAGCAGATTTAAATTTGGTCTTTAGTTAGAGGCATGGGAAGTTTTGCAACTATCCATTCCTTTCCTTCTTGTTTACACAATTTATTAATATGGGAGTTCCACCAGAAAAGTTTATTCTTACATTTACCATTATGTTTAGGGGGAAAGTTACCATCTTTCCTTTGTAGCTTTTTGAGTGTTGGTAAAATTCAGAGGTGACTGTCACAATCATAGTTTGGTCTATTTGCATGGAATTGTTGTGAATTTTGCATTCTACAAGTTAAGTAGGGCTACCCTGGAGAAATCCCTAAAGAATGTCTGATTCCTTCAGAACAGCTGCTATGACTCTCCTACACAAGAGAGATCCTTCAACAGAGAATACAACAATACAACAGAGAATACAATTATAAGTGTAAGTATCAGTGTATCAATGTCCCCAGACTTATGTATAAATCCATGGACTATATTTTATCAGAATTCATTTATGCAGAGATAGGCAACTTAATCAAACTAGACCTCACTTGCTCTGTTTTTTAAGGATAGTTCCTGCCTCCTGAACATATTAAACTTCTTTGACAAGTTTACAGAGGCAGTGAACACTCGTCACACTGTGCACACTGCTTATAGCAACCTTTCTAAGGCTTTTGATACTGTTCCCCATGCTGGAATCATTGAAAAATTAGACTATGTAAACCCCTACATTGTTTGCTCAATTCTAATTTGGATATCCAACAGATCCAAGTTGTGAAAGTTGCTGGTACACGGAATTCAACATTGTAACAAGTTGGTTACCATAGGCACCCATACTAGAGTGCCTCCTGTTTAGAATTTATTTTGCAGACATCTAAGACAATAGCTGAAAAGTATGGTTCACCAAGTTTAATGGTGACCACAAGTTTGGTACTGTTATCTGCTCAACTACTGATAATGAACAACTCCAGCAAGGGTTAAAATATGTACATACTTAAGAGTACTGAAAATGGTTTAAAGTTAAATGTAAAACAAATGCAACATTGATGAGTTCAATAAAAAAAAAGCTGCACCCATGTCATATGTTATAAATACTACTTCTTCAGGCAGAGATGGTCATAAGAGGCCTGGGTACCACTCTCTGTCATTTATCATCATGTTGTCACCATAGTCAGGAAATCCTCCAATCTATCCCAGTTAATTACTAGGAGAATATATTCAAGAGACAAAGAAATCATCCTAACCCCGATCAGCTCAATCACTGAATATATTACCTCCTTTGTTATGCAGAAATACAAGCATACCACTTAACTGGAAAGGCCTCAAATATTTCTAAGAAAATTAAAGGTCTTGCATCTTTCAGCTATCCTAAAAGATTACTATGACTTTCTTTACACTCAGTAGCCTACAGTCTGTTTTGAGATGACATGTCCAGCTTTTTGAGCCATGAAAAACCCAATGCTATTTAACCTTCTATTTTTACAAAACTAGTGCTTCTACTAACATTCACATTAGAGACATAAATGTACATCAAAACATAATTAAGACTCACTGGAGGGATATGTTCCTAACACAGCATACTCCCACCTCATGGAATAAGTTGCTACCACAGGCCAAAGTATTACCTTTAAGGCTAGTCTTGATGACTGGTTAGGTAGTCATACATTTACACCAGCCCTATAATGCAAGGCTCTCTGGTCAATATGGGAGGCAAACAGTATTAAGTGCTTCAAAAGGGTGGCAATAACTTTTAAGTTGTATATCGCTAGGCATCTCATGATGCCTGTAATGTTTACTTTAGTATAATTCCTATTTTCCCATGCTAATTTTCCTGTTAGTCAATTTTATATTGAAAGTGTGCAAATTCTTCCATTACTGTTGTTGCAGTCATCTGTTGTTATTTTTTGTTATTTGGTGGAATAAAGTCTATATTTTCTGAAAAAAATCTTTATTTCCAATGATCGTGAGTCAGTTCTTAGAATGCCTTTGGAAACTTAGTACTAGAAAAAGCTGGTAATAGATGAGGGATAGTCTGCTGTCACTCCATGTTGTCCAACAATTTCCAGCTTTTCATATGGAATCAAACAAGCACTGATCTCAACAGTTTTCTTAAATCAAAGATTTTCTTCTGGTCTCATGATATACTAGTACAGATACTCTCTGCAAATGTGGTGCACTTCTCACCCAAAATAGAAATCATATTTTACTCGCAACATAAACGATATAGAATGCAACATGCCAGAATGTCCATGTAAAAGTATGTGCATGCCTATTTCTAAGAGGCAGCATCTCATCTGTCCTTGAAAGTTCTTGAGAACTCTTGTAGACACAGCCACTCTTGCATGTGTGGGTACAAAATGCATTACTAACTAGCATTCTGCTCTCAAGGATCTAAGTGAATCTTGCTACTGAATTCAATTGTAGCACACTGCCAGAATCATTGCATGGAGTTTTAGTCACGCCGCATTTGCAAAGAGAAAACCTTACCTTGTGCAGCACAATATGCATGTTTTTTAGTTTTGTCATCATGACAATTCAGGACATGTGATGTATTGTCATCCCCAAAGAGAAGTCATATTCTGATCCCTAATTAAAACAGAGCACACTGCAACTTACTAGCCTGGTGTTGTGCGATGAATGCACATAACTATATCCAATAGGCAGCAAACTAATTCTTCTTTTGGATCTATGATAAAATGTTTGAGGAATTATCCTTACAGGATCATGTCCAAAACTTTTGTATGTGGGCAGTTCTACCCCAAGGGATTTTAGTGCAGCTTACATGCCCCAATAGAGAGCTTTCTTAGCTAAATGTTGAAGATGAAAACATTGTCTTGCCTAGTAAAGTAGATATGTTTTTATTTCTGATAAAATGACAACACAGTAACAATTTATTATGCTGCATTCCACCACTGAACAGAAGTCACATGCCCCCATAATTTGAACAGCATAATGAAGCTTGGCAGCCTGAAACAGTCTAATGGACATGAAGCCTGCCATTTTAGGGATTTGTCTCAAACAGGCTGACATCATGTTTCAACAATTCTTTCTACTTCTTATTCTTTCGGCTTTTCCCAGTTAGGGGCCGCCACAGCAGATAACCCAAAGCTTTATATTATGTTAGAAAATGCAATGAATATGTAATTTTATGTGAAGAGATAATATAAATGCTGCATAGTGAGCTTCTGTGTGATGTGCCATAATTTCCTATGTTGCTTTCTTTTTTATTTTTATACATGAGCATTTCAAATACTGGAAAACACCATTTTCAATTGCACATAAATAATGGTTTTATTTTGCATGTTATCAAGGCAAACTATAATTATGATTTTTCACGTTACATATTTGTTCTATAAGAAAAATGAAAATGCATGTGTCGTGAAATTCACCTAAAACATCTGCAACAGGCATACTATGAAACAAAAAGTAATAATGTTAAAGATAAACCACTAGTTGTGCCATCACTTTGTTTCTACAACTCTACAAATACTAGTTTTATCCTTTCTTATATGCAGACTGTCTTGATGGATTAAACCCACTGATAGAGTACATCGCTTGTGGTTATGAATAAGTTGCATTAATTGTCCATAAATAAAAACTGCAATGATATATTTTTCAAGCACAGGTTCCCTCTACCCCATATCTATATGCACCCAGAATACCCCTGACAAGCTTTCTCTAATATTTGCTTGTTGAGAAAGAGAAAGCAAACAAATGTTCACAGTAATGTATTTCAACCAGTTAGCCTAAGAGTCAAATGTTGCCCTTCTCTGACAAGTCATATCAGTGATGACTGAACAGTCATCCTAAAACCACCCTTTGCTTTTAGACCCAGAATGCATGAGCCATATCCTTGAAAGATAGCTACTTTGTTGGTATATTTTTAAGGCCTGACTGGAATGAAAGAGAAAGAAATAGCCAAAGAAACAATGTTCACTGAGTTTTTATGAATTAAAAGTAAAATAAAAGTGAAAAGGTAAAGTGAGTTATCTTGACACCATTAATTCTGCCATTGTCTGCATGTGCTAAGATAAGTCCTTATGCACAGTTAAGAGGTAAACTATTTTCATATACATTTAGATACTAGGCACAGCCCACCTTCCTAAATCTTTAGTTACCTGCCAGTCCTCCATTTTCCCTCTTTCAGCTATATCTGCTGCATATCTTTTGAATCTGCATTCCTTATCCAACTGAAGCCATCCCTATGATATGCTTCATAAAGCACCATACCCTCATAGTTACTGTCTTCAGTTTTCTTTCTTTATTATTTGCTTTTTGTTAACTAGGTAAGTCAACTGATCCTAACTAGACCCATTCAAGCCATGACTCTGGCCAAAGGCACAAAGCAGAATAACAAAATGGTACATTCACAAAGCACTTGCAAGTAAAGATTCACAAAACAATTCACTGGAGTGAATACTTGGACCAGTGTTAGTGTAAGTAGAATTTTCTGCTGTGAGTTAAGTATTAGTAACATTGTGACAGAATAGACAGGATATACTACTACTTACTTCTGAATTAATTTCATTCAATAAAATGGTGTGGGAAGAAATAGAAAATAGTGTGGGAAGAAACAGCCAGGGAATTGTTATGGCTAGGCTTGTATAGGCCCTAGGGCCGATAGCCTAGTACCAACCTATGAACCTATGGTTTCAGCAGCCTTCTTGAGCAAGTTGACCAGAGTATGCAGGCTGAATCTATCCTGCATGAACCCAAACTCTCTTAGAGTCATTATTTATTTATTCCACAATGATCCTTTCCATAGCCTTACAGACAAGGCTAGTGAGGTTTATGGGTTTATAGGTACCTGTGTCCCTGACACCCACCTTTTGTGCAAGGGAATAACTGTTTCAATCCTCCATGCATCTGGCATGAAGCCTGCTTGGGGACTGATAATGAATAACCTTTGTAAGGGGTCTTACAAGTCATGTTTCAGGCTGATCAGTAGGCATCCTAGTATGTTATTTGTCCCCAACGGAGTAATGCTCTTGGCCTTGAACAGCAGTTGGAGGACTTGTTTTGGGGGAGTATAGATGCAGGTATGTTATCTGGAAATATAGGTGGCAATTGTGAGGTGAAATTTGAACTAAATTTGTTTGCGAGTAGAATTACTGTGTGTTTTGGATCTGTTTATATCATACCCACTATTATTAGCTCTGCACGGTGCTTGGTACTGATACTAAGATTATTAACATAGTTAAAAAAGGCTTTGTGGTTATCCTTCTGCTGAATGGTCATTTTTAATATGCATCTGGCTTTATTTGTTTTGATCAGGGTTCGGATTCCCTTGTAAAGTTTAGTTATAGTATCATTTACATTTTGAGAGTTCATTATCATTTTATTCCATGAAATTAGTTTTGTTCTTTTATTATAGAACCTGTTTATATTAGTGTTTGACCAGGTTTATTTTTAAATTTGGCATTGTATTTAGTTCTGAGAGGGACAGGTATTTCTATGCAACTATTTATGTGTGCATACAATTTTTGCAAAAGGATTTTGCATAAACAGTGATGTTGTCATGGTGGAAGGGGCTTTTTAATTTAGTCAGATCATAACTCAGTTTTAATAGCTTAATCCTTGCATAATCTCTGAATATTGGAAGATGCTTGCAGTTTCAATCTTAAGGTAAATGTGACTGATTTGTGGTTCAATGAGACAATTGAGGAAATTACTATTGGTAGAGAGCAAAGCTGCCCCATATTGGTAAGGAACAAGTCTAGGATTTTATTGCCCCTGGTTGGGGTGTGGACTAACTAATAAATCACTGTAAAGACAGCATCCATGCTCCTGTCATTACACAGTCTGCATTCCTGCTCCTATTACAAAGACAACAGTGACAAATACAGGAAAATGTCACTGCACAGATAGCAGTGACAAATACAGGAATATGTCACTGCACAGATAACAGTGACAAATACAGAAATATGTCACTACAGAGACAGCATTTTTACCCCTGTCACTGTACAGAAAGCATCCCTGTCCTTCTTAATAGACAGACAGCATATATGTGCCAGTTACTGCACAGACATCATCCATGTTCCAGTTACTACACAGACAGCATCCATGCCCCAGTTACTGCACAGACAGCATCCATGCTCCAGTTACTGCAAAGACAGCGTCCATGCCCTTGTTAATACACAGACAGCATCCTTGTTCCAGTTACTACACAGACAGCATACATGCTCCAGTTACTGCACAAACAGCATTCATGCCCTAGTCACTACAGAGACAACATCCATGCACCATCAAAGCATAAACACATTTGTACCCCTGGTCAAAGAACAGGGTGAAATTACTACCATATTTAAAGAAGGCCTTTTGGTTCTCCATCATTTGGATTGTTATTTTTATCTTGCTTCTGTTTTTTTCATTGATTTGATCAGAGTCCAGATTCCCTTGCTTAAGATAAGTGTGTTGCTTGCAGCTTGAGAGTTCATTTATTTATTCCATGAAATGAGATGTATTATTTTATTGTAGAGCATGTTTATATTGGTGCTCGACCTTAGAGGTTTATTTTTAAAATGTGGTGTTGTATTTAGTTCTGAAGGGACAGGTGTTTCCATGAAGCTATTTACATATAAATAGAATTTGTTGCTAAAGGGTTCTGAATATACAATAATGTTGTCATGATGCAAAGAATTGTTTAACTTAAAAAAAAATGACCAAAAGTAACCACAGTGTCAGTTATAACTAAAGAAAAAAAGTCCAGAACATACACTGTAAGCAGCAGGAATCAGCCATCTCTTTACTACAAGTTGTTATTCTTCCACATAAAAAACACAAAGATTGAGCACTTTCATCTCTTGGAACTGAGGACTTCTGATGAATGCCCTAATCACTGCACAGCAAAAAAACAGCATCCATGTCCATGTCACTGCACAACACAGGTAGCATCCAGGCCCCTGTCTTGCCCAGCACAGGCAGCATACACTGTCACTGCACTGCACAGCACAGGCAGCATTCATGCCCCTGTCACTGCACAGCACAGGCAGCATTCATGCCCTTGTCTACTGCACAGCACAGGCAGCATCCATGCCCCTGTCACTGCACAGCACAGGCAGCATATGTTGTCACTACACAGCAGTGGCAGCATCCATTATCACTGCACAGCAGTGACAGCATCCATTGTCACTGCACAGCAGAGGCAGCATCCATTGTCACTGCGCAGCACAGGCAGCATCCATGCCCCCATCACTGCACAACAAAAACAGCATCCATGCCCCTGTCACTGCACAGCAAAAACAGCATCCATCATCCTGTCACTGTACAACACAGGCAGCATACACTGTCACTACACAGCACAGGCAGCATCCATTCATTGCAAAGAACAGGCAGTATCCATGCCCCTGTCACAGAAGAGCACAGGCAGCATCCATTGTCATTGCAAAGAACAGGCATCATTCATGCCCCTGTCACTGCACAGCACAGGCAGCATCCATGCCATTGTCACTGCACAGTACAGGCAGCATCCATGGACCTGTCACTGCACAGCAGAGGCAGCATCCAAGGCAGCATCCATGCCCTTCTCACTGCACAGTAGATGCAGCATCCATTGTCCCTGCACAGCACAGGTAGCATCCATTGTCACTACAGAGCACAGGCAGCATCCATGCCACCTGTCACTGCACAGCACAGGTAGCATCCATGCCCTTCTAACTGCACAGTAGATGCAGCATCCATTATCATGTCACTGCACAGCACAGGTAGTATCCATGCCCCTGTCACTGCACAGCACAGACAGCATCCATTGTCACTGAAAAACACAGGCAGCATCTGTGCCCCATCACTGCACAGCAAAAACTGCATCCAAGCCCCTGTCACTGTGTAGCACAGGCAGTGTCCATGCCTTCATCACTGCACAGCAAAAACAGCATCCATGCCCCCTGTCACTGCATAGCATAGGCAAAATCCATATCCCTGTCACTGCACAGCACAAACAGCATCCACTGTCACTAAACAGCACAGGCAGTGTCTGTGCCCCATCACTGCACAGCAAAAACTGCATCCATGTCCCTGTCACAGCACAGGTAGCAACCAGGCCCCTGTCACTGCACAGCACAGGCAGCATACACTGTCATTGCACAGCAAAGGCGGCATCCATGGTCATTGCAAAGAACAGACAACATCCATGCCCCTGTCACTGCACAGCACAGGCAGCATCCATGCCCCTGTCACTGCACAGTACAGGCAGCATCAATGACCATCACTGCACAGTACAGGCAGCATCCATGCCCTCATCACTGCACAGCAAAAACAGCATCCATGCCCCTGTCACTGCACAGCACAAGTAGCATCACTGCATAGCACAGGCAACAACCATACCCCTGTCACTGCACAGCACAGGCAACATCCAAATCCCAGTCACTGCACAGCACAGGCAGCATCCATGCCCCTGTCACTGCACAGCACAGGCAGCATTCCAAATCCAGTCACTGCACAGCACAGGCAGCATCCATGCCCCTGTCACTGCACAGCACAGGCAGCATCCAAATCCCAGTCATTGCACAGCACAGGCAGCATCCATGCCCCTGTCACTGCACAGCACAGGTAGCATCCATGCCCTTCTCACGGCACAGTAGATGCAGCATCCATTGTCCCTGCACAGCACAGGTAGCATCCATTGTCACTGCACAGCACAGGCAGCATCCATACTCCTGTCACTGCACAGCACAGGTAGCATCCATGCCCTTCTAACTGCACAGTAGATGCAGCATCCATTGTCATGGAACAGCACAGGTAGCATCCATGCCCCTGTCACTGCACAGCACAGACAGCATCCATTGTCACTGAAAAGCACAGGCAGCATCTGTGCCCCATCACTGCACAGCAAAAACTGCATCCATGCCCCTGTCACTGCATAGCACAGGCAGTGTCCATGCCTTCATCACTGTACAGCAAAAACAGCATCCATGCCCCTGTCACTGCACAGCACAGGCAGAATCCATATCCCTGTCACTGCACAGCATAAACAGCATCCACTGTCACTAAACAGCACAGGCAGTGTCTGTGTCCCATCACTGCACAGCAAAAACTGCATCCATGCCCCTGTCACTGCACAGCACAGGCATCATCCATATTTCAGTCACTGCGCAGCACAGGCAGCATCCATGCCCCAGTCAACAAACAGCACAGGCAGCATTCATTCCCCCATCACTGCACAACACAGGTAGCATGCAGGCCCCTGTCTCACCCAGCACAGGCAGCATACACTGTCACTGCACTGCACAGCACAGGCAGCATACACTGTCACTGCACAGCACAGGCAGCATCCATGCCCCTGTCACTGCACAGCAAAAGCAGCATTCATGCTCCTGTCACTGCAGAGCACAGGCAGCATCCATTGTCACTGCCATGCACAGGCAGCATCCATGCCCCTATCACTACACAGCACAGGCAGCACCCATGCCCCTGTCACTGCACAGCACAGGCAGCATCCCTGCACCTGTCACTACACAGCACAGGCAGTGTCCATGCCCCAGTCACTGCACAGCAAAAACAGCATCCATGTCCCTGTCACTGCACAGCACAGGCACCATACAGTGTCACTGCACAGCACAGGCAACATCCATTGTCACTGCAAAGAACAGGCAGCATCCATGCTCCTGTCACTGCACAGCAGTGGCAGCATTCATTATCACTGTATAACACAGGCAGCAGCATCCATACCCCTGTCACTGCACAGCACAGGCAGCATCCATGCCCCTGTCACTGCACAGCACAGGCAGCATCCATGCCCTTGCCACTGCACAGTAGTGGCAACATCCATTGTCACTGCATAGCACAGCTAGCATCTGTTGTCACTGCACAGCACAGGAAACATTTGTTGTCACTGCACAGCACATGTAGCATCAATGTCCCTGTCACTGCATAACACAGGCACTATCCATGCCCTTGCCACTGCACAGTAGTGGCAGCATCCATTGTCACTGCACAGCACAGCTAGCATCTGTTGTCACTGCACAGCACAGGGAGCATGAATGCCTCTGTCACTGCATAGCACAGGTAGCATCCATGCCCCTGTCACTGCACAGCACAGGCAGCATTCAAATCCCAGTCATTGCACAGCACAGGCAGCATTCAAATACCTGTCAATGCACAGCAAAGGCAGCATCCATGCCCCTGTCACTGCACAGCACTGGCAGCATCTATGCCCTTCTCACTGTACAGTAGAGGCAGCATCCATTGTCACTGCACAGCACAGGTAGCATCTGTTGTCACTGAACAGCACAGGCAGCATTTGTGCCTCATCACTGCACAGCAAAAACCAAATCCATGCCCCTGCCACAGCACAGTACAGACAGTGTCCATGCCCCCATCACTGCAGAGCAAAAACAACATTGATTCAACTGTCACTGCACAGCACAGGTAGCATCTAGGCCCCTGTCACTGCACAGCACATGCAGCCATCAATTGTCAGTGTAAAGCACAGGCAGCATCCTTACCTTTGTCACTGCACAGAAAAAATAGCATCCATGCCCCTGTCACTGCAAAGCACAGATACAGAACAGTATGGATGATGTGTGACCTCAGTTCCTCAAAGGGATAGTCATGCACAGATTAAGATGTCTGACATACTGGAGACCCATATTTGACCCATCACTGCAAATGAGGTTACCTATAGACGTTTTACTCAGTATGCAAAAATTACTGCACATAACACAAGCTTCTAAACACAGTTCCAATCGGCATGTCATATTCAAACACACCATACCTTCCCCTCCGGACTAGATCCACCTGCATACATTACACACATCAATTTCCCATACCAAGTACATACATACATACACACGCATGCGCGCACACACACACACACACACACACACACACACACACACACACACACACACACACACTGCAGTAAACTTAAAAAAATCACCCATCCTAAGACGACACACATTAATGTCCATGGTCACTTGGTCAATCACCTCCATGTAAGTCATCTTTCTGAACTGCACAGCCATGTCACAATGACTAAATCATGCTTGACTATTTGAATGGGGTGGGTACAAAATGCATGTACAGTATATGTATCTGTACAAAGATGACATTGCATGAGAAGTAGAGTTTTATATATTTCGAGCCAAATCTATTTCAGAGAGTGATTAAGCTTTGAATATGTCACAGGTGGCCAACGTTTGGACAGTGGCTCAGGGATCCTGCAGGAGCTAGCTGGGAATTGTGGAAGTGAGTGTCTGCTACTGGCCCACCCATGTTGGTGAGAGTGAGGATGCAAAGATTTATCACAAGGGTGACACCTAGCAGGAGCACTAGGAGTTGCACAGTGGAGTTTAAGCCATGCCTGCCAGCTTAGTACTGTCACAGTGCATTTGAACCAGCAGTCAAGGAGAACTCAGCACATGCAGGAGTATGGCTCCTCTCTGGAGATAACAATGGTGATACTCAGATGAGCTGACAAGGGAGACAGGAGAGTTCCAAGGGGAGAGGCTACGGCACCTTTCTTCCAGAAACAGCAAGTTGGCCTGTTCCCTACCATGCGACTCTCACCAGTGAATGGAGAGCTGATTCACATAACTCTCAACCTCTTAGCCCAAAAAATCTTGACAAAGCCTGGCATAATGGGGGGACAAGGGTCCAAAAATAGAGAAAGATTTTAAATATTGCTCTTATAAACTTAACATATAGCTAGTTTATTTTAATATAGTTTGATTACTTTTATATGAATGCAAAGTTGCCTATGTCACAAGTGATAATTCAATAAAGGTGTTTGAAAAAAAAAAAGAATAACCGGGTTTGTGTTAAAATGTATTTTCTAAAGGATATGAAGTCTGTAACTCAAATGTACATCATTATTTAGTGATTTCATTCCTCAGATCATTCCAGTGATTTGCCAAAAGAAACACAAATTTATGAGGTGCAGACTGAAATTTTGAGGTAAAAATCTGGACATTCTGTGAAAATCCAGACGGTTATGAGGTATGACTGATTGGGATTCCCAAGAGGAACAAAATGGTAGATGGTCTTAATATATATATATATATATATATATATATATATATGGATCTACTTTGACCCATCAAATTTTCACTTCAGCAAGAATAAGTTTCGCTAATCCAGTTTCCCAAAAGTGCATTTCTTTCTCCTGAAATGCACTTTTGCAAAACAATAATTCACAGAAGACAGAAAAAAAAAAAATAAATAAAAAATACACAAAAGGGAAAATTCCCTTATCCCCACTGTACCATAATCTCTAACAACAACCTCGGTGAACTGTAGTTTCGCAAAAGTGCATTTCCGGAGAAATTCACTTTCACAAAACTGGACTCATGAAACTTAGTTTCTCTGGTGTAAATTCGATGGGTCAAAGTAGACCCTTATGTGTGCGTGTGTGTGCATGTATATATATTCCAAGATTAATTTCAAGTATGACTTACTCTTGCCAGGCCAGTATAATACAGGTATAAAGCCCTGACCACTGCTTTGGTGACCTGCATTCAATTAGAAACGTGTTTCTGATAGAGCTGATGGACAATGTTCATGCCTATCATGGAGTGGAGGGACCGTACTGGCTTAAGCAGATAATAGTTTACTCTATGGGGGAACAGGTGTTTGGAATGATCACCAAGCTGAAATGGTGATAGGCCTGAGGAAGAGTGGTTACTCTAGGACCTAGAACAGACATATCTCTCAGCTGGAAAGTCCTCATTGCTCAACCAAGAATCACAATATGGAGGGGTCTAACCCAGGAAAAAGCCCTAGTGTGCATTCCGGCACATATGATGCTCATGGTTTAGCTCTGGTCCACCTCCCATGCTGCTCATGGTTTAGCTCTGGTCCACCTCCCATGCTGCTGACCTACTTCTCATTCCTACTCCTCCTATGACAGCTTCTTCCAGAAGGATATTCATCATCTACCTCCAACACATATGCTTCACTTCCCTTCATCGTGGCAAACCTTTCAGGTATGGTAGATGGGAGCAGAAAGCATGAAAGCTGATCAGCTAGGGGATGTACAGCCAGAATGAAAAAAAAAAAAAAAGAAACATGCCTCACTCTTTGATATTATCTGCCTTTTTCAGAATTTCATAATATCCAAGTGGATGTTGTAGGACTCAAAGTCCTGCAGTACCAGAATGCAGCTTGATAGCTTACCTATTAAGCTACACTGGCAGTAATTAAGGCCATTACATAATTACTTACAAGTGACATATTCCAATATATTCCAATATATATATATATATATATATATATATATATATATATATATATATATTTTTTATTACAAGTGGCCTACCTCGACTGGCTGGAACTTCCCAACCTGTTAACTGTAATCCAACTTACCCTTGCCTACAAAGTCGTTTTCAACCACAACAACTGTCCTGCCCTCTCTTACCTGGACCAACCCTACATTAACTGCAGGTCCCTTAGATCCTCTGACAAAATACTGCTAAAAGTTACCCAGTTGTACAACTCTCATGGTGACTCCCTCTATGCCAATAAAATAGCCAAAGTCTGGAAGCCTCTATCTCAGCACATCCAAAAAAAATACTTTTCAAAAACGCCTAAAAGAATATCTCACCAGCAACTGGCTCTGCCCCTGTATGTCACCAGGATAACACCTTCCTACTGACTTCTCAACTCTGTACTCACCTTTACCTCAAACTACTACAGCTGTCTTCATCTTTTGCTAGTAAATTCTGATTAGAATGTTAGATAAAATTGTGTGTACAACTAAATTTGTGATATGCTCCTAGAAGTATCTGTTTTTGTACAGCATCCTTGATTGTTGTACTGCTGTTCTGTGAGTTATTAACTACTGCATTCTTAATAATTGTTGTTTGCCTGTATTTGCTGTAATGTAATTTGTCTGGACCTTTCCTCCCCTGGTCTCCACTGAAAACAGGCTACTGGCCCAGTCAGACGCTGGGCGGTTAATAAATGTAAATAAATAAATAAATATTTACCAGTTATATTATTATAAGAAAATAAAAACATATTAGGAGGCAATCTTAGGACTCACAGAGTACCATCCTATTTTCACCACGAAAACAGTATCAGTTGATGTGCTTAATAAGCAGTCAGAGAAGGTTAAAAAATATCTGTGCGCACACACACACACACACACACACACACACACACACACACACACACACACACAGCCCTACATATATGAAATATTTTTTCTCAGACAATATGGCTCTGAAGTGAGACAAATGCAAGACATAATTGGGTTGGCATCATTTGTAGAGTAGAGTTCATATGTAGCAGACTGTAAACTGGCCTGTTTGTGCTAATATTAACTCATAGTTGATGTCAAGAATGGGTATATATGTTTATTTAAATAGTGACCATGCACCATGAAAAGTAAAGTTTATGTGTCTACCAGCTAATGCGCAACACATATGTACTTGCACTGTGCAAGCACACTGTCTCCTGTACGTATTTCAGTAGAAGTAGATACCTACATACAAAAAAGCAAACTAAAGGATTGGAAAACATGGTGTTAACAGCTGCAGAAATACAAGTTTAAGCCTTTTTATAAGCTTTTCAGGAATTAAAAAAAATGCATCAATGGGTAACTGCTATAATGCTTAAAAGGAAGCAGATTCACTGGTCTGCTCTCTTAGCCGGAGTGAATTTGAAATAATCCTAAGGAACTTTTTTTTTTTTACCTGAAAAGCACTTGAATACTGCAGATAAGAGCATAGTATATGTCTGCATCATACAGGAAAACATTGTTAGTTGTGCACTAACTGAAAATCTGTGTCAGTGGTTCACAGATTACACAGTTGTCATTGATGTTACAAGATCACACAGCTTTGAGTTTGTTATACAGCAGAAAACAGAAATAACTCGGGTGAACGCTGATAGTACTGCTGTATTTTCTTCAGCCAAGAGAAACTTATAGATAAAACACTCACTTGTGAGAGCTTTGCAACCGGTGTTGATGGAAGTGTATGCAAACTAATAGTTCACCACACAAAAAGAATATATATCCAAAGAACGACTCAGACGTTCAAACAAAATATACTGCAGGTGGGACAGCGTATGCCTGATAGATGTATGAATCCTGCATCTACATCTCAATTTGGTGAGTCGCAATAAATTTGGGGAGAAGTCAAGTTTTGTTATTATGAAAATAAATCATTGGATTTACTGGCTGGGTCGTTCTTTGGATATATATTCTTTTTGTGTGGTGAATTATTTTGCTTCAAATGGCAAGAAGACATGGGGGAAACTACTCAGAAAACATTCGAACAAAATATACTGCAGGTGGGATAGCATATGCCTGATAGATGTATGAATGCTGCATCTACATCTCAGTTTGGTGAGTTGCAAAAAATTTGGGGAGAAGTCAAGTTTTGTTATTACGAAAATAAATCATTGGATTTACTGGTGGGGTCGTTCTATGCAAACTAATAGTCTGATGTATTTTACAGTAAAATTTCTGAAAATCAGAGACATGAACAAAGTGTAAGAGACATCTAATACTGAACAAATTTCAAGACAGAATACTCCCTCAGTACTCAGTAAATATGTAGCAATGGAGGAAAGAAGTCATTCTAGCCATTAGAAGCAGTAAGACTTGGGGTATTTGCATTTTCCTACAGTGTTAAGATTGATTTTGTACACAGACATGATTATCTTTTTCAACATTTTTCAAGAGGATTTGGACTTCCTTAATTAAGAAAAGAATTAGTCTGGGGGGCAAATGATTAGCATGGCCTTATGAAGAATTTAATTTCCAAGAAGAAAAAGGGTCTAAATACACCATTTCATTTTAAGAATGAGGTATGGTGAGTGCAGTGAAGCACAACAGAAACCTCAACACTAGTGTGTCTATATCTCCAGATATGGCAAAAATAGATGGAGCATGTATTCCTGTTCTTCTGGAGACCAGAATCAGCTCCACTGAACTTACGCACAGGATATTAGGTTCTCGGACAGATGGAGGATAAGCATAACTTGGGGATGAACTTCCTGGATTATGGAACACAGCGTTTTGTCCATCAAAGTTATTACAATTCTTAGATGATTCTCCATTGTCAGCAGTGCAGACTTACAAATGAAAGTGTGCCCGGCTGAATAGGCCCAGACCATACAGGCTAAGGCCATATTTCTTGCAAAGTTATGTGATATTTAACATTATCTATTTTTCAGTCATACAGCTCTTAGGAATAATGAAATGCCTGTATAAGTATGACTACCAATACGGTGGGTATTTCAGTAGGTAGAGACTGTACTCCTTTTGTTTTGGCACAAAAGCTCCTGCTTATGATGTCTATGAGTTTGAGGATGGGTAGTTACTTACATGACAAACTTAAGGGGTGGGTGTACTACTTCAAGTAGTTTATTTCCTGCACTTCTGATTTATATATCTCCAGTACTGTCTGCTGATTCAACTCATGCTGTACATTTGCAAAATTTTACAAATTTTTTCTCTTCCTAACTTTATTTATTACATAGAATCTTTTGGGGCTGGGGAGGACTCTGCTAGTTGTGTCATTTGCTAGCTATTATTTAGTGAGAGCCCTTAGCATGATTTCTGTTCTCAGCTGTAATGCAAAAGAGACAATGTGAGGTTTATGACACTAGCTATTTAGATAGCAGTGATATGATTACATTCCTAAATACCAGGAAGTTTAGGATCTCCTATAAAAATAGCCATGGTTCTTAGCCTTCATGGGTAGACAAAGGTCTGATGCAAAACTTTTACAAGAATCAAAGTTATGACAATGTGGGTGGTGGAGAGCTGGCATTTTTATATTTAATCCCATGTGGGAGGATTAACATTTTAAAGTGAAAGCGATTTCACAAACTTGTTACACAACACTGGTCAGGAAAAAAAATGTGATATAACTTGTTTTGCTGATGGAAGTGGGTGGATAAACCTGCCCTTATAAATGCCTATGGTCTGAATGTTGATATCCCATTTTTTTTCAAGGTGATACAAACAGACTGTTTATGTTGTTTAGCCCAAATATGCTGGTGATTAAGGGTGATTTCAGCCTGGCTATGAATGCACCTTATGACAGAGTAACAGGACATAAAAAGCAATACTAAAAAGTTTATGGATCTACCTAGTTTGATTAATACCGCTCACTCAGTAGACATTTGGAAGCAGGACTGTGAATGCAATAAGGAATATACATATTGATGGAAAATTCAGGGAGGAAAGCACTATCAGTACAATAGATAATACTCATATTGGTGACAAATTCTACTGAAAGAAGCGGCATACACTTTTTTTTCATTTTTGCTACATTGGGTCCAAGTTGTGAAGATGTTCGGATTCAGTCTTATTTTCTCTTCATTTTTTTGGTTCTGTACTGGCTAAAGAATTTAGATGGCCCTACAAATTATAACAATATTAATCTGCATTGCCCCAAACTCAGACTGCAGACAGATTAGCAGATGGTTTGATGGATTCTGTGTAGGGACATGACAGAAAGATGGTTTCAATGATGGGTTCATGGAGGCAGATTGCATTTGTTCCTACACCTACTAAAAGGATGCAGCTAGGCAACAGGCACCTTAATTCATTAATAACTTATGATCCCAAGATTCTGGCACGCAGATTGGTGGCTAGGCTGAAGCCTCTTTTACTTGGTCTAACTGGACTAATGCAAGTTATTCAAGGGTGCAGGAATCCTGATGTACTGAAAAATATCCAATAATGGTAAGATGCCATTTAAGCTGGGGATTCTTCTCCTTGATTTTGCTAAATTACTTCATTGAGGTGCTGGAAGCTATGGAATTTGACATTTTATTTTTGATTTACAGGTCTTCTATACATTAGCTTGTATGCCAGAGTAAAAGTGAAATTATCTGTATCTTCTCTATACCATGTAAAACAGTGTATAAGACATGGATAACCCCTTTCAAGTTTTCTTTTCATTTTTTTGTACTGAATCCCCTGATTAGGGCTTTCAATTTGCCAGCTCAGCCACATTTGTACATTGACAGTCCCGTGATCCAATTAAAAGAAGTGTTGTTTTATTCAGACAACTGTGTGGCATTCTGATGAAATTCAAAATGAGACTGAATGAAAGTGCTTAACTGTATTTGATTAAAACCTCAGAATGAGTATATTATGCATGGCAGAGTCAGTTTATCAAGTTTTTTTTTTGTTTGTTTTAGTAGTTTCATTTTCATTGCATTGCCCTTTTGGATTTTAACTGTGCGGTATTGACCCTTGACTAGAACAATACTTTTTTTCAGTCTCTTAAAAGGCCCTGTATAGGCCTACAGACCTAGCAGGTCTGATGATCAGTTGGGCAAATGTGTTTATGCCACGGTGTTGTTCCCCATGCATTACAATAAATATAAGAGTACCAAAATGGATAACTTTTCTGAGATTCATGTTATACAAGCTCTTGTCCAGTACTTAAGCTAAACTATGGAACATACGGCAGAGACTTGATAAGCTGTATAACAAGGGAGATTTTGTCTGCCATATCCTGGAATGATGGCAGTAGTGAGGATGGTGGTTCTGCTGCAAAGTTAGTTTTTTCTCTATATATTCCAGTCCTTCTACTGATCGTGGTGTATCAGGCTAATCTAATGTGGAATAATAAAGCTCTTTTGAAGTAAGAAAGTGTTGAAGGTACAGCAGTCCTTGATATATGTCACGAAGCAAGAATAAGGTCTACGTTTGCCAGATGTTGTCTCCTATCAGTTGGTACCATCTGTGCAGTAAATCTTAAAATGGTAATATTTTTATTGAGACTTGTTCAGAATGCTGAGCACATCCAAAGATCTAGTAATGAAGTTACTAATGCTGATGCACTTGTAGAGGTCAAATTTATGTGAGAATGGGATAGTGTATGTTTAGGTTAATCAGGTCAGTCTTTGGGATAGAATGGTGGTTTGTAATGGTGACAGTGATGTGCACTGGACAAACTGTGAGGATAAGGCCATATGATTGTGGAAAATATCATGATGTTGAGAAGCCTCCTACCAATAGATCAGACTTGCAGAATGATCTGAAAAGTGTTTTATACTGTTTGCAGACATATTGAGAGGGAGATGCAAGTGTCCAGAGTATAAAACCTGTAGGTATGGGGAAAATGGTACTAGACTCCGAGGATGTATTAGCAAAATATCTCACAGAGATAAAACAGGGTCTGCAAAATGAGCATTTATAAGGAGTTCCTGTGCAATGCATCTGTCATCACTTCAGAATGATTGACTGAGACTGGACTGAAAGAGATGCTTAACTTTTTATAGGTGTCTTTGCTAGTTTTGGGGGGTATTTGAGACTCCTAGCTCTTGAAAGAGCATTGTTCCTTTGTTCATAGTGAATCAGTGGTCAAACAAGAATGGGCACCTGTATTAATGCATTCGCATGGAATGGTAAATCAAACTTCTGTACATGTCTTAGTGCAATGGAGAAATTATGCACATTTATTTATTTATTATTTATTTATTGCATTTGATTACCGGGGTAGTCCAATGAGCCAGAAGAACCCATTTTCAGTGGAAGCCCGGGGAGAAAAGCTCCACATTTAACACATACAGACAAGACATATGTTACAGTGATACAGGATATACAATACAACAGTAGCAAATAAAACAACTTTACGATTGCATACACTAAATTATTGACAGAGGTAAAATTGGAGACGAACATTATGATTACATACAATAGATTATTAATAGTGGGTGAATTGGAGACAAAAAGCAAGGAAATAGCATATAGTCATGGACTGAAACTATGAAATAAAGGTAAATTAAATATTGAGTAAGATAAATAGCAGAGGAGGAGGAAAACAGTATGATAATGTAGGTGTATTGCAGGCTCAAAGTGAGTGGAAAAAGGAGTTGGGGTGGTTGAGAGAAAGGGAGATTAGAATAGTTATAGAGAGAAGAGGAGAAAGAGTGAGAGGGTCAAGTTATGTGGTTCTTAGCAGAGGCGCAAGTGCATAACCACTGTGAGGAGAGATGAAGTTTAAGGGATTTTTTAAAGGTAGAGGCATAAGACATGGCTCTGAGTGGAGGGGGGGGAGGTCATTCCATAGTTTAGAAACAGTAACAGAGTAAAGCATTTGGCTGGCAGAGAGCTTAGGTTGGTCAATATTTAATAGCATTTTATTCTCTGACCTGAGGTGATGATTAGAATGGTAGATGGTCAGTATACTAGTGAGAGATGGGCAGGGTGCTGGGAGGTAATAGGTTTATGGGCAACAGTAAGTTGTAGGTATATTAGGTGATGAGGGAGTTCAAGCCAGTCTAATTGCTGCAGTGTGGTGTAGTGGTGGGTGGAGAATTTGACATTTATAGCAAATTTGGCAATTTTATTGTAACATGAGTTGAGTTTAGTTTTTAGAGAGGACTTGCTGTTGTTGAGGATGGGGGTGCCATATAAGAGAGCTGGAAGGAGAAATGATGAGGTAAGAGACTTTCTTGCAGGGGAATTAAGAAAGAAGTCGTGCCTATAAAGGGCTCCTAGTTTTAGATGTTTTTTTCCTGATATTATTGTGGATATGAAGGTCAAAGGTAAGGTTGTTGTCAATGATGACACCTATCAGTTTTGTATTGGGAACGACTTCAAGTGATAGTTTTATTTTTGGAATGGACGGAGAGTTCAGATCTACTGACTGGGCTACATTTACTTGGGATAAATATTAAGAGTTTGGTCTTATTAGGGTTAAGGGGGAGACAGTTCTGCGACATCCAGGATTCGGTTTTAGTAAAAGCTTCTTGGGTACGTTATTGCAGTAGAGATGCAGATTTGGAAGAGCAGGTAATAGAATCATCTGTATATTGAATTACAGAGCAGTGGGAGAGAGGTGTGGAAGTCATTGATG